>NW_010391606.1:74890-112337 GCF_000710305.1 Buceros rhinoceros silvestris | reverse complement strand
TGCTCCCATGTGTTCAGCAGAATCTTGTTGTGCTAAAATTCCCTGTGTTCACACTTCCTTGGATGCAGCAAGACTTATCCTGCTGGGAGGCAGAAAAATACCCTGTGGGAACCCAAAACAAGTTCAACCCAAAAAGGAGAGAAAAGCAACAACCCCTTTACCATACCCTCTCTGTACCCTGCAGCTGGTGACAGTCGGCATCATCACAAATAAAAAAAAACAAGTAGTAAGCTGTAGCAGTTGAGTCACTGAACCAGTACCTCTAGAGAACAGTGACAGAAGATCTTGTAGCATCTCCACATTGCTGATGAGTCTTTCACTGTAAACAGCTACCAAGATTAAGACCTTCTGTTACTGTCCCATCCATACAAGAATGTAATGTGTCCCCGTAGATTTTTTCATTGCAAATAAAAGTTTTCCCTAAGGATGTTTTACATCAGGTGACAGTTTCTGGGTAGAATCAAAACAACCTCCAGGGACATATCCAAACTTCCTAGCCAGCTGGCTGGCTGAATGCCATCATCCATTTAGTGACAAGTTTCACAGTCCTTTTCGCTATCATGTTTTACTACAATTTCATATGCAAAACTCCTCATAAAACAAAAATGGTATTTTTCCAGCCACCTAAGTAGGATCATCATGGGATAAAATTCCCTGTCAGCTCCCAAGCTCTCCAGGAGTCCTGGAGAAACCTCAAAGAGTATCTTTGACGTCACTGCCTGAACAGTCTTCATTATTTCATAGGCTTGTGCTTCTGTCTAGAAGAGGTGGTTGGAGAAAACAACAGCAGCAACAAAAAAATACCTACACATTGAAAATTCAGGGATAAAACTGAAATGCAATTCAGTCATCTGCAGAGTCACTTGGAAATGTTCCAGACTCATGTTTTCACTTTAGAAAATGCCAATCTGCCAAAGTAAAACTCCTCAGAAAAGCTCCTGAACAGCATTTCCTGGCAGAACATCAGAAGGAGCAGATGAGTTAGTTCTGGGAGGATATTCACCTGAGATGTGAAAGATCCAGGCTTTGGTGAAAGGAGAGTGCAGCATATAGCAAAATAATCAGGTGAAGTACCTATACATTTATCGCTGCCTAAGTGTTAAAACAACGGTTGGGACTGTTATTGCAGCAACAACCAATATAACAAAATTAGTTTCAATCAAATCTTTTACAGCAAGGCAAACAATGGGATATAGTCACTCTGGAATAAAACAAGATTTTGATTTAGGAGCCTCCTCCCTCTGAAGAGAGCTCTCTGAGCCATTGTACTACTATTGCAGGGTGATACTCTCCTCCAGTCCTTCAAACTCGGCTTGTGTGTAGGACAGAAAGATGCTTAACAATGCAACTACACTCGTGATTATGGAAAAGACTAATAGATTCACCAGCAATTTGACTAATCAAGCTGACAAAGTGATTGGGTTCAAAAAGAGAAGGACTCTCCCAGCAGCAGTTCATTAAAATTAAATTGAAACTCTGCACATTTCCAATGTAACAAAAAGGATTTACTGGTCCATAAAAGGGAAGGAAAGGGAATAGCCTGCAAAATCTCAACCGTCAGCAAGATATAGATAATAAAGATCAGGTATAGGGTGCGACTAAGACTGCGCTGGCTCTTCTAGCTTCACCAAAAATCAGCAAGCAAAAACTGCAAAGAAGAGGTTCTGCAAGGAAAGCCCTTGTACCTATAGAACCATTTAGGTCAGGTGATTGTAAACAGTAGTTGAAGATGACAGGTTTTCTTGGAGCAATGGAGCCAACCGTGGCTCTGATGGAGGGCCATAACAAACCTCAGAAAGAGAGATAGGTTTTGGATGAGAAGTGTGGTTGCAAGAAAAAAAAAAAAAAAGCTACTTTGAAAATGTAAAGCTGACTCATCCACACCCAGCACAGCAGCAGTCCCATGAAGTTATCAGCAACCACACACAGTGTTGAGAGTCAAAAAACCACAGCCTGGGTGGCAGGCTAAGAATATATTAAAATAAGTGTATTTTTGTAGAAATGTTTTATTCATGAGAGTAGAACAGAACTGTTGGAGAGAATGAAATAAAACTGGTGATTTTTTTCATTTTATTTCATGTTAAGACTTAATGGGAAAAATCCTGAAGTTATTAATGGTTAAAAAATTACAGGTTTTATTGGATTCCTGATCTGTTAATTTTTATAAAGGACATTTCAAAATGGTATATAGGAGATGTGATAGATGTGGGGCTGTTCTCTAGTAGTTCATTCTGGCTTGGTTTGTGGGGTGTTTGCTGTAAGAACAGACTAGTGGTATTCAAGATGGAAGCTGCTGGTCAAGAGGAAATAAACAAGGAGGAAGGAGTCAGGAAAAGCTGCCTCTTAAATGGCATTTAAGGATCATTAACGGCCATTGGCAGAATGGACTAGAGGAAGAGCTTTGACCCACGGGTGAAGGAGCAATTGTGTCTGCAGGACAGGAACTGTGTTGCAATCCAAACTAGTTCAAATCCCTCAGGAAGGCATCCAGGCAGGACAAACGCTCTCAAACCCTGTAAACAACAGCCACCAAAGAAGGGACTAGTGTCCCAAGACTGGCTTTATGGCTTGGTCACTGATGCGGGACAGTAGAATAGGGAATCTAAGGGTGAAAGAGAAATTGCACACTCCAAAATTTGTTGCAATATCAGATACAAAAACCCTTGCTACAAAAAATTGACCTGAACTACTTTACCATTGTATTTTATAATAAACTTTCTAAACATTTCCTCTTACTGTTTAAACAAAACAAAAAAACCACTTTGTGGAAGCTTACTTTTGTAGTCATCAGTGAGTTACAGACACCAAAAGAAAAGACCAAATTTCTTCAGCCACATTGATAAGCATGGAAAAAGACAAACTGTGCTGAGGCCAAGACGCAGGAAGACAACTGAATTCTGCAAGAATGTAGCCATCAGTGTGGGGAAGAACTAGCCAGGAAGTGGAAAAGTCGCTAATCCTGGGACCATGAAACTCCTACATTCCCACTTTCCCATTCCAGACATTTAACAGTCCTTTGGGAAATTCCTGTGGATGAAGTCCCAGTTCTGCTTTACTGAGTTTCTTTTCACAGGGAAGGAGATACTCTCATGTCACCATTCCCAAATGTGATATTGCTCAACTATGCAAAAGAAATGGACATCCAGTGCAAAATGCCCAGTGTCATATCTCTGTGTTTGAGTCTGAAGGAGGTCAAATGTATCTTGAGGACTTCTGTGGCAAGGTGAGCAGGGAAAAGGATCTTATTTCTTAGGGAAGAGAGAAGAACAAATAGAAAACTTCAGTGCCTCTTTTCCCTCCCTGAATTAAGGCTGTTGAGCTAGATCAGAGGCTGAACTGTCTTCAGCCACTGGACTTGTGCATAATGATTACCTCCTAGCTCATCTAAATAAAACCTTCAAACACAACATCTCATTTCCATATTCAGGGAGGGAGATACCAGCTCAGCTAGTGAGACACAGTAGTCATAGCAGCTATTCAGCATAGCTGCATTCACCCCAGTGACTGGTACCAGCTGAGAAATTATTTCAAAATGAACCAGGGAATTAAGAAATCACACCTTTGGGACCTGGTGGAATACAAGTCATTGGCCATAAAACTAAAGAGCAAAAAAAAAATGCAGGAAACAAAGCAGCAGCTAAAAGTAAAGCTTGCTTTAGAAAATTAGGAGTGAAGACAGACAGAAGTGATTCTTGTGGCAACTGGTAGACCATCTGATCTGCAGTGCTAGTGGGCAACTCAGTAGTAAAAAGTCTACTTTCAGGGAAGCATTGGTAACTAAGAATAATAAATTATTAATCCCAGAAAGTCAGCCTAGAGTGCAGCAAACGACAGCCCTGGAACACAAACAGTAAATAAATTGCATACACCCTGCCTAGGGACCGGGACTAGATCTTTGTTCTCTACCTCCAGGCAAATTTACCCCTCATCTATTATTTCAACTAATGGAACAGTCTTTTCATGCTGAATGAAGATATTATTACTTGTCTGCTCTGCGACTCTAGCAGAAAGGCAACACTCACTGTGCATCTTCCTTATTGTACCATTGGGCATTAACTCCACTGATAGCGCTGAGAAGTCCTGTCTGATTCAGAGCCTAGCAAGTCCAGCTGCTTGAATGTAACTACCTGATTTTTGCAGGACTTTGTCAGCAGAAGAGTTATGCTGTTCCTACAAAGAATCTAGGCCTCTTGGCAGTTTATCCTATCTTTACTTTTTTTTTTTCTTTTTTGCATTTAGACATTACGAAGTGGTATTTAAGAGAGAGCTGTTTCTGAACAAAGTGTTCTGTGAGCTCAGTGGATTAGCAGGAGCAAGCTTGGGCCTTTTAGCAGGACTACTGCCAGCTCATGATTTCAGCAGATGAGATTCACCTCCTACGGGTCTCTTCCACAGCTGTACAGCAACATTACAGCCACATACCAGGCACAGCTGGTGACTTAAAAGTCAGGGCAACCACCTGCACCCACTACACAGAATCACAGAACAAGAGAGGCCACAGCACCCTGCTGTTAACAAGCAGGAGCTAGGCTTGGTCAGGAGAGCCTAACAGTTACAGCAGTATGCCTGCTGATTTTTTTTCCCTTTTGCCTCCCAGAGAGGGCACATTGATCCTGATAACACATCAGCAAGGACAACAGCCTTAGCTGGCCGTTGGCAAAACCTACCTGTGCTTGTTTAATTTCTGACAGCACTGCAGCTGCCAAGCAGGTATTAAAAAAAGTCTTTTAACCTCAGTCAAATTCTTCCTTAGAATTCACCTCTGTCTTAGCATCTCCAATCGCTTGGACAATAAGCCTATTCATACTACTGAGACAACTGAGTTTGATTCTACATAGAGACCTCCAGGTTCAGAGATTTCTGTTATTAACTTTAGCCCCTATTTGCACACCTCATATCTCCCCTAGGAATTAGATGCCAACAGCACATGGTGTGAACTCCTCCAAGGAGGGCAGCAAGCTGTGAGTCACTGCCCAACGTGCCAGCATCACTTCCTTCTCTACTGCATTGGGCTCACCCAGTGTCTGCTGTATCCACCCAACTCGCTAGATACTCAGCTGCAACAGTCCAGTGCAAGGGCTGCTCCCATAGCAGGTACATTACTGGTAGGTGCCCAAACAAAGAGAAAGGAACATACCATTTTACAAATACTAATTCAATTTATAAGAACTTTGTGTACTTATGGATTTCATAGAAAACACCAATCAAAGTAGAAAACAACATTCTGTCTCTTTGGGTAAGAAAAACTGCTAATTAACCTGATTCAAAGCTTACTGAAAGCTGCACAAGTCTTTCCATAGACTTAATGACAGTTTAGAGGAGAGTCTGTGTAATTATCATATATAATTACATAAGAGTCTGTTAGAGGTTTAGTGATTGAGAAGACAAAGTTGACATCTGTATTCAGAAAAGTGTAATGTTCCAGAAAAAAATACAAATGTATTATGTAGCTTTCAGAGCAAGACTTAAAACTTCATGAGACTAACAAGGGAAATGACAGAAGCAGGGAGGCCAGAGAAGCAGCATTTTAGAAAGGAAAGGGAAGGCGCAAACCTGCGTGGGAGGGCAGGATGACAATGCCCAGTGGGATATTGTTAAGGCATGTACAAGTTGACTGTCAAGTGTAGGCCAAATACATATGTAAATTAAGGCTCTAAGGTATTGGGGATGTTGCTGATTCATTCCGCATCCTTCTCCTCCTTCCTGTGTGGATTTGAGCTCATTAAGCGCAGCTGGAAGTCATCAGTTCCTATGTGAAATAACACAGGTGCCAAAATGAATGGAATTCTGCAGCCAGATTTACACCGCACATCTCTGGTACTTTCCCACATAGCGCCAGGCTGAGCTATGGCCTTCAAGTGTTTTCCAAAGTAACAGAAATCCCTCCATCAAGAGTAGATCCTTGAAGTTACTAACATACTAACATTGTCAATGCTCAATCTTTAAGGAGAAAGGGGAAGTTCCTCCATAAGGGTAGGTAGACACAGTGAGTGTTGGTATCATTCCACGCATGACATTACCTGGAGCCACTGAGAGTAAAGCCGGCAATTACTCCACAACTCCCCTTTTCTCCCCACCTTCCCTCTCCATGAGTGAAATCCTATCTCACAACCAGTAGAGCCTGGCTCATCCTATCAGGTAGTGAATGTCTAGGACTCACAGAAGCTAAGGCTTCCTTTCAGATTTCATTCTTGGAAGAGAGAGATAATAGCTTGCTAGAATTTTAATTCCCTTTGGTTTCTTGCTTTCTGACCAACATTTCTACAGGGCTCTTTGAATTCAAATCAACATTTCACCAAGTTAGCCTTGTGCTGAATTTGGTAATTTGGAATGGATTAATGTAAAATAATTACATCTTTGCACAACAGAAATGAGCAAATTTAGCTATGAGATGCAGCTACATCACAATAGCAACACTTCCAGTGAGTACTTTTACCTATATAGAGTTCTGTTCTACCACAATATCAGGGTGGGCATCTCATGTCAGAGCAGAAGTTCATTTACCTCCTACCCTGTCTCTGATGATGGTTAACAACAGGCCTCGGGAAAGCATCAATTAGTATTTCCTCTAGCTACTATCCCAGGCTCCAGCAGCTGGGATTCGGTGACTTTCTGGGCCACAGAAGGCATCCCTCACAGGTATATTTAGATTGTTTCTGAAGCACAGAAACCTCCTAAACAACACACCACACTGTTGCACTTAGCATTCCTCTTTCGGTTCTGCCCAGAAATAACATCCTGGGTCAAAACTGTACATTGTCAGAAAAAGCTTTTCATGCCAAATCAGTATCTTAAAATAGACATTTTGTAGTTCTAATTTCTTTAAAAATTCAACTTCTGGCTCCTTAGCTTACATAGCCATTGATGAAAGCACTCCATTTTGGCACCTTCGTGATGGGACATGAAGTCCAGCTGCTACACACGGTCTGATCGCAGCTCTTCTCATGCTGTAAGTAGATAGGATATAGTACAGGAAGTACAACCTTCAGCTCTTGTTTTACTATTATGCTTGGTTGGACAAAAACACATTTCTTCCAGTGAGCTCAGCTCACTAAGTAATCCACTTGCTCACTACAACTGCATCAGGTCTCTCTGATTCACTACCCTGCTTGTCTTAAAACTTGGAAATTATACCAGATTTATTACCAGCCTAATGGCAAAAATGCCCTATATCACTGCACCTAGAACTAACCTTACAGAATGTCATTAGAAATGTCTTGCCAGGAGAAGATTCCTTGCAACTGACTTTTGATGCACAGAAATTTGCTGATTCTTGATTATGCCTAACCAAATATTTCACTAACAGCCACAAAACCATACAGCAAGAGAACATAAATCTCCCAAGCCCAGACAGTATCCTGTTCTCTGAACCATGCAGCTCTCTTATATCACAGTAAGTTCATTCATACTCCTACTCCCTCAGACCACAAATTGGGCTGATTAACTCACAAAGAAACACTAAATAAGAAGTAGAATCCCTGTTCTGAATCCAGGGCCATTCTGTCCCAATCAAACAAATTACTGTGTTGAGGAAGAAAAGCCAGGAGATTGAAAATAATTCCTCCAAGTCATTCCTAAGACTGCATTTGGCTTCCAAACACTGTTGTGCATCATCTTAATAAAGCACTTACGGAAATAAATCAAAGGCAATTAAAACACTTGTGACATCTCACTTGCTTCTTTGAGTAACATCCACATCTTGAATTTGCAGTACATGTGTGCTGAGTAGCTGGTGGACTTTAGAGAAAAAAATAAAAAATATTGGCTTCTTTCTCCTTTGGCTCCTTTACCAGAGATAAAGCAGACTGGGATTGTAATGTGCTTTTCTTACAAAAGAGTTAGCATTGTGAAAGCTGTTAACATACAGAGAGAGATTACAAAGAATAAGACCATTTACCTTTGAAAAGGGAACACTTAGAAGGGAAATTTACTGAGGTCTTTAAGTTTCTTTCTTACTACCTTCATCGTGACTAGCCTCTAAATTTTATGCTGCCTCATAACAAGAGAGCACATCGTCACTCAAGCATTGGCAGGGAAGTGAAATTATATTTCCACAATGCCTGTAGTCAGTGCACACTGCTCACAGCAAAACGAGGTCAGAGTTTTGCAAGCCACAGATGTGCTTACTGGAAAGGGCCAATAAATTAATAGTCTATAATATCTCTAACTTACAGTTTTAACTAGAAATTAATAGTAATATGACAAGTCAAACCCCATGTTTCAGGGCACAAGCTGATTTATCTAGCAGGGTAAGAAAGACAAATTATCCTAAAGGTAGTAGGCTTCTCACTGAGAGTTTAACATTGATAATAGCTTTCATTTATTGGGCACTGCTAGAGGAAGGCTACAAAAAAAAAAAGAAAGAGTAGACCACAAACTGAAGACTGTAGCAAGAAAAGCTCATTTTAAGGAAGAATTGTGCAAAAACTTCGTATTTTTTATCTACTCCATAGTATGGAAGGGTGTTGTTTCGACTGAGGCAATACTACCAAGGAGTAAGGAGGAAAAAAGATGCAGTTCTGCCTCCCAAAAAGTAGAGATGCTGAGAAGTTACAATTAGGAAAAAAGGTGGTTTCAAAGCTTCATAAAGAAATTATTATTACAAGTAAGGTTTATAATGACTTAATTTTGCTGCTATCGCTAGTGTTTCTCCCATCTAGCAGTTCTTCCCAGCAAGCTACACAGTCCATGGTCATAGAACCAGTCACTGTCCTTGAAAACAGAACTGTCTACATAAAAGGAATGGTTTTGAATCTCATTTCTTAACCTTTTGCATGGTTTTGCCTCTGTTCAGACAAAGTCCAAACTAAAGATGTCATAAATTGACCCAAAGATTACAATACTACCTGTCTACAAAGATATCCAAGAGTTTCTCAAGGTCCTGTTAGGTACTGGATGAGAATGTACCAGAAGTTTAGCTCGGTAAAAAAAACATAGGCCAAATCTTTGCTAGGCTTCAGCCATGGATGGAGACTGTAGGCTTATGCAGATGTATTTCTGCTTTAACTCTTCCAGGACTGTTTTTTATTTAGCCAGTATTATCCAAAACTCGCAGCTCGTGTACTGTGGATGGACAGGTAACATAACCCCATTGCACATGCAATGTTGAGGAAGCTCACAGAAAGCTGTAGGTGGGAAGGCTAGAACTCACAGCTGTGGTTCTCTTTCCATAGCTCTAACCACAAGATGTGTTGCCTCATTTAAGCAAAGACAGAAACAGAAAACCAAAAATCTGTTGTTTTCAGCCTACTAGATGGATCCTTTGGAGCAGAGACAGCCTGGGACAATGTAACGCACCCAAAGTAACAGTAAGAACACAGTGACTAGCTGATAAAGTACAATGGGAGCTTAGACCTGCCAACAGCTCCCTTGTCTCCTCCTGTCTTATGGAAGGGTTATTTCAGGGTTAAACTGCTCCCCTGCTTCCCTTCAAGTTTATTTTTAAAAGTTTTGCATTCAAATGTAAAAGGATAGTATTGGCCTGATTTTGATTGCAGTTCCTTTTTCCCCAGAGGTTACAGTGCCCATCCGACTGGCAGCTGAGTGCTGTGCAGATTTTTAAAGCCTGCAGCTTAACAGAAATCTCAGAGGGATTTGAGACTGGCAGTCACAGCCTGCTGGTGAAGACTGGCAGCTTTTAATCAGTGACTTGCCATCTCCTTAGACTGGCTTCCAATGCCTTTGTCCTTCTTACCCAGCTGTGTTTCTCCTTTATGTATGGGAAATACCTGCTTCCCATATATATGGTTAACTCCGAGGGGGTATCTCCTCTCCTACTGCTCTGCCTTAAGAGAGAGCACAACTTTGCAGTATTACCACTATATGAAAGAGCAAAACCCTCCAGTTTTATCAAAAGTAAATGAAATTTGCTTTTGTTCACCAGCAGAACAGAAAGATGATTTTTTTTTTTTTTTTTTTTTTTTTTTTTTTTTTTTTTTTTTTTTTAATTGCCGGACAGTGTAACCACATAAGCCAACATTGAGCTGGTTAGCAGCAAAGCCAGGCTCAGGGCTCTGCCTGGCCTGATCAGAGCTGTGATCCAAACCTCAGCTTTTGGTATGACAAAGCAGCATCTACACATCCAGTTCTTGGAGGAATCCACCCCATTCTAATTCCCCCTTCCATCCCATCCTGATTTGTCTTTCCAGGCATACCTTAAGCAATGAAGAAAAAGCTCTCGGGAACCAAGTGTGAAGAAAACGTTTGTTTTTTCCTATCTTTACAGCAGTTAGAGTCATTCACTTTTCACTACAGGAAAACCAGGAAGTGGGACTTTTTACCACCACAGAAAAGATGAGATTGTGAGCGGCCACCTGACTCCATGAGCTCAGGTTTGAAGGAAAACCAGAATGAATGGGAACACACACACAGATATGTACACATAGTCTTCAAATACAGCAGTAAAAGGACATTAGTAGAATGAACAACACTGTCTTTCTGCAAGAACTTTGCAGTGGGGAAAGATCAGATATCAGTCTCTCTCCTTATGAGGTCATTTAATACACCAATATATGTGGCATCTCTGAATTTCTATTACTTTTCAACTCAGCAACTCTCATACATACACTATCTAGACTGCAAGGTCATTGAAAAGAGGTTTTATCTTCACACCCAATTACACAGCACACTAAAATGCATGCCAGGGAAATTCATGCAACTTCCTTACAGAAGAAACTCATTTAGGGGGCAGGAGAAAATAATGGGTGAAAGAGAGAAGAAAAGCTTTTTACCTCTCATTGGCAAAGCACTGTATCGGTTTCAAGTTTTAGAGTGCATTACAATTGATGTTCGTAATTGACAGGACACACATTCATCCACCACTTAATGCATCTCACCAGTGAAATGAGTTGGCACGATAGTAGCGCGAGGCCGCCAGTCAGGATAGAAAAGTTCCTGAATCCCCACATGCCTCCTCCAAGCCTTCAAAATGGGAAGTTGAGATGCAAACTTGCTCACCAGGAATCCAGTGTGCTTCAAACTGTCCCTGTCATACAAGTACAAACCTCAGTGCTGAGTGCACCAGGTCCTCAATGGTACATCCTAATAAGGCAAGAAAGCTTCATTTTGCCTTTTAATTCCTTGCTGCAAAGCACAGTATTTGATAGTATTACCGGTGTGTACACACAGATATGGAGTCTCACTCAGTGGCCCTGAGCCTTCTCTGGACCTTCCTAATGAACAGCTCAACTTTTTTTTCCCCTCTCTCACTGAGCTTCTGACACAGGAAAGAAAAGCCCACTGCTGCTTAAAACTATATTAGTACAGGAGCGACTGGCAAGATCACACTCAAAAGCTGACCTAGTTATCACTATTGAAGACACAAGTTGATTAATTGTGGGGTTTATTTCTCCTTTTCTGTTTTGTCCAATTGTTATCTAGTAAGTTAGAAAAATCAGGAAAAAAGGGCACTTCCAAACAAGCCAGGTGTAAACAGTAGTCAGTCTATACTGCACAACAGACATACTATTGATAATAGTTTTAAGCATGCATTTTTACAGCACATAGTTGCCCTGTGTTTCACTAAGTCCTTCAGAAGAGGCCTATTAACACATGCCTGGCTCTTTCTGTAGTAACAATAAGTTTTGAATATTTGCCTGGATAATCCCCAAGGTTCAGATGCAAAAATATTTGGGACCTGGATCTGAAGACCTTAGAGTTCACATCTCAAGCTAGTATAACTCAACTGAAGTAGTTTTTCGTTTTACCCAAGGTCAGCCTCAAATACATTATTTCCGTTTTGTGATTAGTGGAAGATATGTCTCTCTGAAAAAGTAAGTACAATTTTATCCAGCTTTTTTTTTTCCATTTTCCTCTACTCAGGAAGAGTGACTGCATAGATATGGAAGGGATGGGAGTGTCAGAACATAAAGGTTGTTTTGCTTTCTGTTTATGAACTGCTAACTACAGCGTTGTTTGACTTGCCTCTTACATATAGCCCCAGTCTAGCTTGACTGCAGTTATTGCATAGCCACGGAGAGATGAACCCTGTAGACCAGAACCAGAGATAGTTATGCCACGTTTTACCAATATAATTTGCACAAAAAGATAGTCTAGGAAACAGATGTACAAGTTCATCTTCTAACCTGCAGAACAAGAATAACAAACTGCTTTTAAACACTGTGTCTATAAAGTGGCATGAACACTGTGCATCTGTTATTTACAGTATATTGATAATGCATGTCAGCATTGACATTCATCATCTTGATTTACATGTTTTTTCATGCAGAAAATAGATTTGAGTTTTTTGATTTACTTGGTAATACTTCTCCATTTCATGACTAGCTACAACAGAGAACACATTTTTAGTATGCTTAATAAATTTGCATTGTCATTAATGAAGCATATTTTATCCACTCAGACCAGACAATGAACACATCACTAAATTCTCAACCAAAACTGATCCTTCAAGGGTACGATACTTCAAGCTATGTCAAAGCAGAACTTACTTGCAATCAATTAAACACACAAACGTGTTACATCACAAAATGCAAGGGTTATTATAGAGGCCCTTGCTCTTCAAGGAAGGTAAGAAAGTGGTAAAATTCAGTCAGATTTAATTTTCCTGCTAAACTAGAATCTATTTAAGCATCTGCTGTGAGTTGTTCCTTAGGTGGGTCTTTTTGGGTGTTTCTGGTGGTTTTTTTGGTTGGTTGTTGTTTTTTCCTTCCTCTCTCCAGCTTTATCGAGTTCTCTTTGATAACAGGCAAAACATCCCAGCAAACTTTGGCAACCAACTAGAAGAGTTGACTGTGCTGGAAATTTTATTATTGCTAGTTGCCAGGGTAAAATGAGCCCTCTCAGGTAAAAAAAAAATATAGCTATAGAAACTGCTAGGTCCCTAGAGGTCCTGATGGCTGCATAGAGCATCCCACCATGCAGGGAAAAGGCTGCACTCAGCTCCACACTCAGTTAAGTGCATGAAATCCATGTTCTGAGCCTGCTTCCAGTGCAAGCAGATCTCCCACTGTGATCAAACCACAAAAAGATACTGCTTCCTACACGAATAGCTCAGTGTGCAAACTCATTCTTCCCTCCCTGCCAGATGCCCTCCAGCATCTATGCACAGAGCAGCCAGTGGTTCGTACGTTCGCAGGAGCAAAAATGAAAAAAACTAAAAGACACAAGGAAATGTCATTGTTACAATTTCACTAAATGCCCATGGGAGATAATGTAGCAGCATTTATCAAGCTCTGATATTCAGTTAAGAAAAGTGACTCTCTCACACTGAGTGACTGAAGCACCATATTTATAGATAAAAGCATTTCAAATAGCCCTTTACAAGTTTCCCTTTCCCACAAAACTACTGGTTAAAATGTGCTTAATGAGACTTTCCTTTCACTCACTCTGTCAGTTCCTCTCATTCAGATTTGATTCTCCTACTTACTTCAGTTAAAAGGCCCTAATCTGTTGTTGCAGGGCACACTGTGTTACTAAGCCACAAGTTATGACCTTATTAATAAGGCTCAGCAGGTAGAAAATAAATGTGAGTTGAGAACAGCCCATCTGCAAAACAGAAGGAACCAGTATAAAATGTGCAGAATGATGAATACAGTAACAGACATATACTGGAAATTCCCCTCAAAGGAAGTAAGCAAATACTGACAATCTTTCAAGTCTCCTATTGCAAGAACTCTCTAGCCTAGAAAGAAAATCTCCACAAACACATCAATACTGAACATGGTATGAGTGGCTATTGCTCTGATCTGTAGAGAGGGCATTTTTGTATAGCAAGAAACCAGAAAACTGCATGCAGAAACATAAGTATATGAGGTTTCAAAGCATCTACGGTATTTATAAATACTTTGTTGGGGTCAACTCACATCCAAGATTTTTCAAACAACAGGATTCCAGGAAGAGAGAGATGAGATCATCTGGCTAACTTTGCAAGTTTGTGTTCAGATATGAACCTCAATCTACATCTACCTCTCCCTGAGCCTTCTATCTCTAGAGCAGCTGCAAGAGAAAAGAACACACTCCAGTGGCCCCATTGCTCCTTTTCATTATCTAACATACTAATGCAAACCCATCTCCAACAATAACCGTTTCCACCAAAACACTCCCTTGCATAACGGTGATTATGGGACTACCCAAGTACAGACCAAGTACAACAAGCACAACATACAGACATAACACAACAGTACTTAGACCTTAGTACCAAGTACCTTGGGTCTACCTTAGCTCAACATCTTGTCTCCAGCAGTGGCTGAGAGCAGAAGAGGATCAGAATACAGTCAGGGCAGTGAACTCTTTATTGCATCACGTTGTGCTATGGAATAAATGAAGGTTAATCCTACACTGAGAGGCAAAGACACTCTGAGGGTTCTGATTCTTTTCCGGCTTACATACCCAATTTCCCTTCTCAAAAGGACAGAGTTGCAAGATGATGTGCAGTGGTAGTGTTGGAAAGTGGGGATAAAAACTGATGGAGGGGTTAAAACACTAGTTCAAGATTAAACAAAAAGGCCATGAAAAAAGCTAGAAACAGAGCCTTGGGGTTCTGAGAACTTTTATCTTGCTGTGGCCTCTGTAATATTTATCTCCAGGCAATCCTGAAAATATTGCAGATGACAGCTAGCTAAAGCTGTTCTAAGCTCTCCAGGGGGAAGGGGAGGGAAAAAAAAAAAAGGCAGCAACTACTAACATACCTTTACATATGGGAAGTCAAAGTCAGTTCTGTATGAGACATAGGTATTTTTCAGAGTCCTTGAGACTCCTTTACGGCATAAGTGCTAAAGCTTCCTTACTGCAGAAACCAGCACCAGTGAATGACAGGCTGGAAGTGTTAAGCACTCTTGAACAGGATGCTCAGAGTTCAGGCGCAGTGCTGGAGTGTCAGAGCACCATTAATAACTTCCAGAACTAACAGAGCAACAGATGCAATTTAGAACATAAATGCTCTCAAACCAAGTAAATTCTACATCTTTCTACTTTCTGGCTGAAAAGCAAAGTTTAATTACTGCTATTTTTACAGCAAGTTCCATGAAATTATTCGTTCCTGACCAAATACAAAGCTATAAGAAGGCAAAGAGGTGAATGGCAGCAGTCATTGACTGTCAACTGTTCAAGGCCCTAAGGGTGTCCTGCACACACATCTTTCCATAGCATCATATTTACACAAACAGGAAAAAAGAATTAGTCCTCCCCCACAGCTGTCTGCAGTTCATGGATACCATAGTCACTATTCTGACATTTTTATTTATTGGAAACATAAGCTTATCTTACCCCAGTGGTAAAAAACATCTTATCCCAACTCTCACAGCTTAATCCTCTTTCTGATCTGAGAGATATCTAGGAGAGGAGAAGAAATAAATCCAATACACTCAGTTAATTGCTCAGCGACAGATAATCTTTTCTCCTCTGTTTTCTTCCTCTTCTATAAGGAGAATAACAAAAAGTAAATAAAAAGCCCGCAACTAAAACTGTGGAAAAAGTCTGCTGAGAGGATAACAGCATAATTAAAGTCAGGCCCAGCCTGATACAAAACCTCATTTACCACGTACAGAAGCAGCAGCTCACCTGCCATCCAAAGCTCAGTGAGCACAGAGCCTTAGCACTCTAGAAGATTGTATAGAATCCCATCTCTTCTCTCTTACTGTATTTCATCCCTTCATGTCCGTTGCCAGTGGTGTTTCAACTCATCAGTAGTTTTAGAAGGGCAATCTCCATCCACTAGTGCTGCAGTTAAACTGGTTGAAAAATTACAAAAAAATGCCATCCTAGCAGGTACTAGCGTGTTTATAAAGAAGACAGATTCATATCTTGTAGGGGATGACATAATTGTGTTAGAGGGTTACAGTCCCATCAGTCACGAGACTGCTTAAATCACCCAATTACATCTTCAAATGACAGATATGCTTATAACCAGCATAAGCAACTGGTGTCTGGGTCATGCTTTTAAACAGCTCCTCATCATTCATTAAGCTTTTGAGAAGGCACCCAGCACAAGAGGCAAGAGTGGTATTTCTCTGTCATGTATTCAAGGCAGAGATTCCTTTTCACGTCTGGGTACCTGCAGAAATGCCTGTCTTTCTCCCCTCCTCCAGAAACAGAACACTTGACATCAGACACCAAACCAGACATGAGATCATGCTTTCTTCCATTTCCCAGCATCAAACCAGAAGGCATGAAATAAAGTGCAAGATAGTTTCTTCCCTTCCCTCAGTACTAACTTTTTTTCTATCCTTTTCAAACAAGCAAGAAATTTAAATTAACATATCACTTAAGCAGCCAGGAGGAGCTAATAACCTCTCTGACAGGTGCACTAAATAGTAAGATATGCCTGTCTTGTTTCTTGCCATCAAGCTAAGAACAGAGAAGACGTCTTGAGATCTTCATAGCGACCTGAAGGCATGTCTGTGTGGTGAGCAGGAATCTAACAGCAGAGACAGACTCAGGACAAACGTAGCCACCTGGGGCTTGTGTAAGGAAACAGGATTGAGGAGTGACAATGAAGTGCACTGGCAACTTTCAGAGCAGCCATGATCACTGAACAGCTGATCATGAATAATGCAGCATTGCAAAGACAAGTGGGTTGATTCTACCTATCTTGGTTCTCCTTCAACATTTCCCAGTGCAAAGCACTTGCCCGGGGATTCTGGATGGTTGGTCATGCAACTGTAACAAAGCCCTTGGTTCAAAGTAAGAAAAGAGGTTCCTCAAATAACCTACAGAATTCCTTGCTCCCAGCTGTCACAGGTACTACAAATTTTAATACATTCCAAGAGATATTAAGAAAGCTAGCTCATGGGATATTAATCCCCTGGTATATACTAAAACAAACAAAAAAATTATTCAGATGCTGATAGACCTTAAACTGAAGGTTGAGGAAGGACTCAAAACTTCAACAGAATGAATGCTAGGACAATCCTAGGAGGAAGTGTCAAATACGACAATCTTGAGTGCTTTTTGGTAATAGGATGCTGGGCTAGAAAAAACAACCAGGCTACTACTATGTTGTTAATAATGTTCTGACATCAGGACTGTCTGAAATCCAGAAAAGTGCACTCACTAGCTCTAGGACTGCTACACTGTCAAGGCCCCAGCTTCTGGTACAACCTCCAGTGACATAGCCACAGTTCCTTCTCTTTTTATCACAGTGCCATTTATGCCATTGTGCCATGCTCCACAGAAACCAATTCAGAAAAGACCGTAAAGGCATAAGCAACATTTTTTGTCCACATTCACACACTTGAACTGGAAGTGTGTCTTCCACTCTGATAAGGCTGTCCTATTTTTAATCCTAAACCAGTATCTCACACAATCCTGCACTGCATCACGAGTAAAGTAGTTCTTCAGCACTGTCAGCAATGGGGAAGGAGGTGTCGCCTCACGCTGAAACACCATGCATTCCTCAGTGACTGAAGAAACAGATCAGTATTTCTCAGGGTCAAATGACTGCGGGTAGTAAAAGGTAATAAAAATGACATGTTTCAAATTTATGAATATTCTCTCTTGTAACCATTGAGAAATAAAACAATCTGGCCCAGATTCCCTTCAGAAAACCATTGCCAAAGCCACAGTCCTGAAAGACCTTTTATATGGTATGCACACCATAGCACTACAAAGGTAGCAGAGAAAATAGGATCATTTTTACTTCAAGCCATAGCAGTAACGTATATGAAATTGAAAGATCTGATTATCCCACCACAACAGGATGAGAAACTATTTATTCAATCCCACAAAATACTAATATTTTTGATTGTTCCTGTTGCTGTTCAGAACAAGCCCTAGAAGTTTTGTATTTAAGTTTTTGTTTATTTGTCTTTGGGGCTTTTTGTTTGTTTTATTTCTTAGACTAGTGGGTAGACTGCTAGCTTGAGATCAGAACACACTCCATGTTAAATCCCTCCTGTGACTTTTTTTTTTTTTAAATGTTTTTAGAACCCTCCTCAGTTCCTTGAACAGAAAGGTTAACTTGTTCTGCTTCTGATCCAAAATTCTTTCTTAGAAACAAAAAAAAAATGTTTCCTAAACAAGTTTACCAAAACATATTCATCCTAACAAGAAGCTAGTTTCCCATTTTAGTTTTAGAATTTTAGTTTCCAATACAGAAAGTTTTCTTGTATCAAGACAGTAGCCTGTCCACCTCCATCAATGACCTGCATACAAAACCCCTAAATTTCCCACCAAAATTTCACAAATGGAGCCATGAGAAAACATCCCTTTTGTCTGTTCAAGTTCATGGAAGTACCACTAGGGACACATGAATTAAACACCCCTTAGATCCATTTTTCAGAGAGATAAAAAGAGGCATCATCTGCCTTTGTTACATCCAAGTAACAGTCTTAAGAAATAGACCATGCCCCTGGTCTTTCCTTTGGTTCACAAAGTACATGATATGCTTTGAAAGCATGTAAGTATCAAGGCATTTCCTATAAATCAGTCTAGTAGCCAACATGACACAAGTAGAAATCACTGATCAAGTGATTAGGCCAGGCCCTAAGAGTGATGGTGAATGGAGTTAAATCTAGTAGGTCACAGATAGTGTTCCCTGGGGCTCAGTATCGGGGCCTGTTCTCTTTAACATCTTTACCAATTACCTGGATGAGAGGATGGAGTGGACCCTCAGTAAATTTGCAGATGACACCAAGTTAGGTGGGTATGTCAATCTGCTTAAAGGTCAGGAGGCTCTACAGCGGGATCTGGACAGGCTGGATCGATGGACTGAGGCCAGTTGTATGAGGTTCAACAGGGCCAAGTGCTGGGTCCTGCACTTGGGTCACAGCAACCCCCTGCAAAGCTCCAGGCTTGGGTAAGAGTGGCTGGAAAGCTGCCAGTCAAGAAAGGACCTGGGGGTGTTGGTCTACAGCCAGGTGAATATAATATATTATGTGAATAATACAGCCAGCAGTGTGCCCAGGCGGCCAAGAAGGCCAACAGCATCCTGGCTTGTATCAGCACTAGTGTGGCCAGCAGGAACAGGGATGTGAGTGTCCCCCTGTACTCAGCACTGGTGAGGCTGCACCTTAAATACTGTGTTTGGTTTTGGGCCCATCACTACAAGAAGGACATTGACGTGCTGGAGAGTGTCCAAAGAAGGGCAGTAAAGCTAGTCAGAGGTCTAGAGAACAAGCTCTGGAAGAAGCAGCTGAGGGAACTGGGGAATGTTTAGTCTGGAGAAAAGGAGGCTGAGGGAGACCTTATCACTCTAGAACTGCTTGATAGTTAGTCGCGGCAAGGTGGAGGTCAGCCTGTTCTCCCAAGTAACAAGTGATGGGATGAGAGGAAACAGCCTCAAGTTTCTCCAGGGAAGGTTTAGGTTAGATATTAGGAGAAAATTCTTTACAGAGAGGATTGTAAAACAGTGGAACAGGCTGCCCAGGGAAGTGGTGGAGTCACTATCCCTGGAAGTATTTAAAAGACGTGTAGATGTGGTGCTTAGGGACATGGTCTAGTGGTGAGTTGGCAGTGCAGGGTGAACAGTTGGATTTGATGATCTTAAAGGTCTCTCCCAACCAAAACAATTCTGTGATTCTATGAGTACTAATAATACAAGTTTTGAATAAACAGACATCAAATACTTGCTCACAGGTATTCCCCTAGTCTTAGCAGCACTGACTTTCCATAAGGATCATTTGGGCAGTAGACAGCCACAAGATCCATCATTACAAATGAGTATTTGAGGCTATTGAGTTCTAAAAATAAACCAATTGGTTGATTTGATTCTGAATAAGATGGGAAAGGAGAAATTAAATGATTTTGTTACGTTATCTAGCTGAAACAAGACAATCAGGACCCAGCCTCTTTGTCCTCGAGTACGAAAGAACAGAAGCGAGACAGACGGTTTAGTACAAACCTTTCAGCACATTCAAAAAAATTCCATTAAATTAAATAAAATAATTGTATCAGGCTCTTCCTATATAAGGTGGTAATTATTAACTCAATTTATCTCCATACCTCCAAAGAGAGCTCTCTGTGATGCTTCCCAGGTTGTAGTCATACAGCTTGGTCAAAATTAGAATCACCTAGAGGCAAAAGAAGAAATCATGGTTAGTCTCAAACAATTACAATCTCATAGAACTGAAACGACCCCAGGGAGGGCTTAGGATTCCTTTAACGGGTGCTCAATATAATTGAACGAATTGTTAAAAGCATTTGCCTAAACTGACTTAGGAAGTGTTTGCAGAGATGTATGTTGAGCCGATCAGACCTTTTCTTGCTCAGCTCCTCTGCATGATATCACCAACAGGTTCTTCCCTTAACCACAGCAGGCAGAGTGGTAGTGGGAAGGAACTGGCACACTAGACATAACGTTTCAGGATACAAGATGAGATCTGCTGTATGCCGTAGAAATAGTGATTACTTTCTGCTCTGTTTCACAAGCACTGAAAGTGCTGATCTTTTTCACAGCTGTGGTGCACAGATAACCCACTGGCCCGTCTCCAGCAAAACTCTTTCAGTTGTAGCAGATGATATAACACAAGCAAATATTCACCAGTTTTGGCCTGAGAGACTCAGGCTAGATATCAGGAAAAAATCTCCATAAGGGAAACAGCTCAACACTGGGACAGGCTACCCAGAACACCTGTAAAGCCTCCATCCTTGGAGGTTTTACACAGACCTGATCTATAGCTGGTGATCACCCTGCTTCGAGGTTGAACTAGGGACCTCCAAATGTTTCTAACCACCAATGTTTCTACGAAAAGTTTCACTGAAAAGTTTTAGATTTAGCCAGAATGGAAGTGTTTCCAGGTTTAGGAGTTTTATTAGCTCTTTTGATAAACAGCTTTTCCTTCCTGCCAAAAGAGACGCTTCTAGAATAAAATTATCTTACTAGAGGGAGGAAAGCAATTTTAGCAAAAAGTATTTCCAGCAAAGTGTTTCAGCCTGCTCTTTTGTTAATGTCTTAAAAAAATAATTTCTGACTTTCAAGATGATGGGCTCCTTTAACAAGACCTATATTTGGGACATAAACTACCAGACCATTACTATTGATACTAATTTATTTTGCATTTTTCCCTGCCAGGTTGCTGTATGTCTTATGCTCCTCTCTATCCCATTAAAACCACAGTAAATTAAAGAGGCTCAACACTTCTTATCTGACAAAAATCCTGATCTATATGCCTCTTATTATTTTCATTCTGGGTTTTTAAGAAATGAGGCTCACAGAAACACATTCCCTTGCTCCCTTGATAACATCAGCAGCTCTAACAAATTTGGCAGAGAAGCAGAAGACTGGAGGAAATCCAGTCCCTATAAGCACTATGCAAGCTGGCACCAGCATGGTAGAGGGACGGCAGTGTGGTTGCTTGTACCAGAGGAGAGGAACAGACCTCATCACTGCCATTTCCATAACCAAAACCTTCCTACTTACACACCAACAAACCCAAACCAGCCACATGGGAACTTTCCAATATGCCCAGCACCTGAGAGAGCAGACAAAGCAGGGCAGAGTGGGAGCAGAGGGTGTAAGCGAGCCCATAGTTACTGCAACAGAGGAGGGTATAGGGGACAGAGCACACACACCTGACAGTTAACCTGCTTCTGCAGCACAACTCTTAAATCCCTCAGAGCACTGAGAGGGGTTGCTCACAGCATCTCCTGTCTGCATTAACAAGTGATGTGTGGCTGATGGGGGAGACAGGAGAAGCACCTGAGAAAACAGCAGTTTACCGGGGCAAATCACCACCAAACACCCTCCAGAGAACAGCAGCCTCCCTTATCAGCTGCTCCCGTTTTAATCTCCCACAATGCCCACTTGCTGCTTTATGTCCAAAATGAGAACCTCATCCTGCCATCCGTAAATAACTGGCTGAAAACTTAGGCTATTAAAATGCAAACCCCATCAGGCAGAAGACAAGGCAGGGGGGACACCTCGACTTGTATCTCTGTGACACTGCGCAAACAGCTCCACAGAGACATGAAGACTGTGGAAGAGAATCCCCAGGGAGATGCCTGATGTCCAGGGCTGTCCCCAGCCTGCCCTGCTCCCTGGCTGGGTATGGGACAGGTCTTGGCTGCAAGCCCCTGCCCTGCTGCCCCCCGGGGAGCTGCCAGCCTGTGCTCCTGCTCACCCTGAGGTGCCTGTGGGGCCAGGTCCCAGTGCTGTGGAGGACAACATGGATTGTCCCTCAGCAGAGACTAGGGGCCTGCCCCACAGGTCCCTCCAGCGCCAGGCCCTCCCTGCCCCGAGCTGCTGCGTGACTCCACCATCTAGCCCCGGGTCCCAGTTTCCTCAGTGACTCCCTCACATTTTCCCCCACCAGCCCTGTCTCACAGCCTGGCAGCAGTGAGCCACCCCCAGGTCCCTCCAGATGCCCTAACCACCAACCAGGACCCCATCATGCACCCCAGCAACATCTACCTCCAGCAACCAGGACTAATCCGTGATGACACCCACCCTGAGTGTCATGTTCCCCTGAAATAGCCCCATGATGACTTCTGCCTTGGCCCAGAGGACAACATGTATCCTGCACCCCCTCACACCCCTCCACCACACACCCCCCCATGATGGGGATGATTCACACAACTGCCATGACCCTTCCTTTGCTCCCCAGGGCACCCTGATGTGGACATCCTCTCCACTCCCAGGAAGTCAAAACCTCACTGCTGTCCAGGAGGAGGTGCTTCCCACTAGCCTGAAGGTCCCTCTTTGAAGACGTGGCCAACATGCAAAGCACCAGCCACCTGCCAAGGCATCAGATGGCAGAGTGACAGCAGGCACATATGCTTTGTGAAGGCTTGCACCAATTAGGGCCTTGTAAGCGCTAAATTGCAATCTCCACCTCCCCAGGAATGCTTATTGGTGACAGCAGGGCAGCTGTCTGCTCCAGGTACAGGACAGTGTCACTAGCATCCCTCACAGCACTCTCTGAATGAGTCTATAAATCCCTTATTTAAAAAATAAATAAAAACTAAGGGGGAAGAACAAGGAAGGGGTGTGTGCACAAAGCCTTTCTGAATAACTGTTCTCCCAGTGAAAGGAAACAGTGAACTCAGTGAGGTTCAGCATCAGCCTGCATGGAGACCTTCACTGCAGCGTGGGACTTGCACGTACCCTTGGCTTTGAGCCAGCCTTGGATCTGCAAAGCAGCTGGACAGTTGCTTCTATCTTTCTTCAAGCCTTGTTTGTCTTCTTGGCCCTCTTCTACACTTGCCAGAGGAATCAGAGGTGTAAATAACTAATGAATATTTCCTCTAATGAATATTCTGACATCTGGTAGTTTTAGAAGCAGATCTGAAGATAGCAGGCATAGAAAACTGGGAACAGTAAAAAGGAAAAACATTGGGGTTTTCCCCTCATTCTCTGCCCCTGGCTGACGAAATCTTGGGGAATATGAAACAGGACTCAAGAAGCACTTTCCCTGTAAAATTCAAGTATTACAATCATGTTAATTCAATGGAATACTAAGATTAGCGGTGTGTAATTACTGGTGCCACACAGACTGAGAATTATTCTTCACAAACAACTCAGATTTTTACTTTTTTCCAACTGAGAAAGATTCACAAATCTCAAAACTTCCATGAAAGAAAACTCCATTGATAATTTTCATCTCCTCACTTCAGAAAGAAAATGTGGAATTGACATTCCCAAAAGAATATGAAATGACAAAAAAGTGCCAATATGAGAATCAAAATATTTCAATTCCAGAGAGCTAAAATGTCTCTATTGTTCTTTTTTCTTCCCCCAGAAATTTCAGTAAAACCCACACAATCTTAGAGCACTGTAGTTTTCTTGGATTTCATGGGAGAAAAATACCCAGCCACACCCCATCATACTTCTTTTCGATACAGCTCTAACAAACCCTCTGCAGAGGCGTCCCTGGACCCATCCAAAGATGCATGTTACTTGCAGACTAGCTAAATCTAGAACCCTACATACTATTGCTATATTCTGGCTTCTTAGTAAATTTAGGATAAAATCTTAACATTTCACATTTCCAAGCTAATATTTGTAACTGACACCACACTGCGCCACACATACGCACCTGTTTGTTGGGTAATAGCTTGGATATCTCCTCTTGGTGCAGATACCCTGTTTCCAAAACGCATAAGGGTTTTCCTATAGGAAGCCTTCTCATTTTTGAGCTGTTGAATATCTTTAAGCTTATCTTTAGTTTCAGCAGCCTCCTTGTGTCATTTATCATGGTTCGAATACTAGCAATAGATCTGTTCAAACATATATGTGTAAAACAAACAACTCATTGGGCAGAAAATTAGTTGCTTCTGCCCTAGAGTTCAGTTTTTCCTTTTCCCCTTTGTAATGCTATTTGAACAACCTATGCAAGGCTATGATTTTGGTTATATTTACTTTTTCAGAAAACATATTTCTCATTAGCTGTTCTCATTTCTGTGTTATTTAGCCAGCAAAGGTTAGTCCATGTTTCTTTTCTTTCTCTGTGGCTGTCACTATGTAGTACTGAGGAACCCAATGAACAGAGA
The DNA here is from genome assembly GCF_000710305.1 of Buceros rhinoceros silvestris. Classification (NCBI taxonomy): domain Eukaryota; kingdom Metazoa; phylum Chordata; class Aves; order Bucerotiformes; family Bucerotidae; genus Buceros; species Buceros rhinoceros. The sequence goes on along the minus strand of NW_010391606.1, from coordinate 87,956 downwards.
CATGCATATTATGTTGTTCTAAATGTCAGAATAGGGTCTGTGAAGCACAGTAATGAAATGAAAAATATTCTGTCTCTCTTTTTTATTTTTTCCTTTGTTTTTGCTTTCTGGGACCATGTGATTTTCTCCCTTCTTTGCAACTTACCATGCAATGCAAAGTAACAAGAGCAAGAAGAAAAGAACAAGCAAACTAGAGATACAACAAAAAGGAGCTGAAAATCCAGCCTTATGCCAGCTGCATAGAAATGCAAGGCTTCAGAAAGCCTGTTCTTCATTAGGATCAGCAGTCAAAGTGGGTTATTCTGCCTTACCAGGTAGGAAAGGAGACAAAACTTCATTCATCACTTCTGCATGGACAGCTCCGAGCAAAAGATGTTTGAACCTGATTTTACCACATCTCCAGCGAGCGCACTGACTGTGAGGTATAGCACTAAAAAGGTTTTGTTTGAGTTACTTATACGTAAAAATCCCCAGAAGGCAAGAAACACACCGGAGTCTTGGTGGATTAGCACACTCACCTGGGAAAAGACAGACTGACAAAAGCGGTACTTAAATCTGGCTCACCCATCTCCAAAAGAAACCAGCTTCCAGTGTCTATTCTAGGAAGGACAAAGTATGTGCAACTTGAACACCATTAGGTTTTTCTTCAAACCAAACCAGCATTTTCAAGGAAAACGCATTTTATTAGTAATCCCTGATCTGTAACTGTTTTTTAAGACTTAGGATGTGAAGGCCCATCTATATAGGTTTCAAGATGGAAAGGAGTGGCTGGACAGAAGACACTCTCTGTTTATTTGCTAGTTGAGGCTCTAGGAGGCTATTTGCTATCTTGGGAGAAATTCTAGGGCAAGAACAGCTCAATTTTTCCTACACCTACCTTGTTCAACTGGTCCATGTTGTCTCACCACACCCTTCCTTGCACTTCTGACCCAGGTTTAGTACTGGTTTAAATCTTTATCTTCTCCTGCTGTACAAATGCATATAGGAAGGCTCCCACAAGGTACTGGCTAAAGTTCATCCTTTACTGCCGCATCAGTTCCAAATGCAATGCAAGGATTGCCTTTAACCTGACTTTTCCCTTCTGGCAAAACATGTTTAGTCTCAAACGGTGCTGAACTAGCTGGACAGGAAGGGAGTGAATGCAAGAAGGCACACTGCTGCTGATCAGGTTCGTAACACACTGGGAAGGAGGTGACAGGCTGTACTCTGTGGCTGTGTAACTCATCTGCTGCTAATGATGCGTGTCCAGAAAGCAAGCAAGCCCACACTGAGCTATCTTCTGCCACTGCTACACAGAAACCAGTACCAGAGCCAGCTAATAGCACACCAGGTCAGGGATCTGTAACACTTTGCACTGCTCACTGACAATTACAAATCTACTCCTGGGAACACTACGTGAGTACTATGTTAAAACATGTCCATACTTACTCTAGCTAGCCTAAACAAGGACATGGACTGGAACAATTTTGTGTTTAAGCTTTGATTGCCATTATTAAAAGACCCACTAAGCAAAGTGGTCTGTGATAATCCAACTCAATCTCATCTACACCAACAGTGCTCTCATCTTGGATGTATTTTACCAGCTGTATTCTCACCACCAGCCCCAGAGCCTCTCTGCAAATGCTTCCCACTTCACACAGCATAACAGGGCACTAAATTCAAACAAACTTTTATAGCTTCACGGTGATAAAGATTTTCCAAACAGAAGAACACTGTCAAATTTTTTAAAGGCGTTCACTATAACTTCTTGGGCTCTCATTTCTACAATGTTACCTCTAGACTGACCTAAAACCCTGCCAGAAAGATCGGCCCTACAGGACTCAAGCGCCAAGGTGAAAATCGCAGCAGGCCTTTGTTTATGAAGGCAGAACCAGCACCTCTGCTTTAACATTTTCAGACTTTTGTGCTTTGCATGTATGATGCATCTGTTTCAGTCAAGACTGCAGATACCTAGAATAAGCCACGGAACTAAAGATTTAGTTAATAGTCCACTCTCCTGACTTGCACACCGTCAGCTCTCAGCATTACTTCTCTGCTGCTCCTTACCTAACATTACTGACTGCTCCTTACCTAACATTGAGTTGAAATCTTTTGGAAGTGATGCAAAAAGTGTATTTCATAAAATATTTCTAATATGTGACTGCAAAGCACTTACAGCAGCTTTCTGAATCAGTTTGAGAATCAATTTTCTTTATAAACTTGGTGCGGTGATGAGACATCTCTAGTAGACCACTAAAGTTCCAGGAGGAATAAAAAAAAAAAAAAAAAAAAAGGGGTTTTCCCTAAACTTGGTGCGGTGATGAGACATCTCTAGTAGACCACTAAAGTTCCAGGAGGAATAAAAAAAAAAAAAAAAAAAAAAAAAAAAAAAAAAAGGAGTTTTCCCTCCTCAGCACTCCCATAACCCAACGAAAGCCTTCAGGATGCTATTCCGTCCTGACCTCTCATCCAGCAGCACAGAGTTTTCTGTCTCAAGCCACAGCCTTAGGAGCACTTTAATTTCCAGCACAGGGTAACTGAGATGGGTCTTCCTGAACTCCAAGATTAGTGCTGTATTAGAACTAATAACCTGATAGAAAGCTTCTAGTTTCAATCATGTGCCAGATACAGACTCTACTCTACAACCAGATCTCTGGGATGTGTCACAACAGTCTTCCCTCTACACCCATGCAAGGAGTACGCAACACATCCAGAGCTTCTGGGATGCAGAACAGCTGTGCAGTTTGGTTTCTCTGCTGTTCAGAGTTGCAAGTGTTTAGGCATAGGGACTGTCTCCACGGGCACAGAACTCCAGCAGTCTCCAATATAAAAAATATTTTGTTACTAAAGTATTGTAATACGTGTATCTATATAAGAAATTGTAGTGGTGTAACTATCCTTCACAAGACTCTCTTGATGAAACTCTCACATTGCCTTCTAATTGGGAAGAGAGAAACAAATAACCAGCCACCATCAAGGCAGTTTAAATACACCTCAATGTGCAGTGATCCATGAATCCCTCAAACTCTAGAGAACCTTTCCATTGCCTTCTTAGCAGGAACATAAGTCAATAACAAAGAAGCACTAAATTCAGTTCTCGCAAGTTTGTTGGTCTGCTATAATTTAGCAGGACATTAAAGGACTTGAAGCTTTCCTATGCATTATATGTCAATAAAACATGTTTCTCAAACTAGTGTTTGAGAGTATGCACCATTCAGTTAAAGATTGGAAATAACTGGGCAAGACCTACCTGTTCCCTTCCTCATTTCTACCTTCCCAGTACAGCATGGGTGCGGCGGGGGGGGCGGGCGGGGAAAGGAGAATGCAACCAGAACACAGGAATATTCTCAATGAGCTGCTTGGTGAGGCAGCTACGTGAGGAAAAGTTTTCAAATAAATTCACAAATAAGTCTGAATAATTCATGACTGAGAATTTTACAGGCTGCTCATGAATAAAAAAGACAAACTCAAGAGAACTCAATATTTGTGGAAAATTACTTGTACAAATCTTGTCCTTTGTATTCTTATTATTTAGCAATTTTATACCAGTCAGCAAGTATCATGGTCTCTAACAACTATGCAAGTACCAGGAACTATGGAGACATGAAGGCTTTGTGATTTGCTTCCCATTTGAACTGCAGATCAACAGGCTTCCTTATATAAACACATCATCAGGCAAAGGAAGAGAGGAAAAGTGTGCTGATGGAGAAGGACAGCCACCTGCTTACACAGCTAGACTACCAACTCCCCATTTCAGCACAGTCTTCATTATGAAGAATCCACAAATTAAGATGCCCTTTATTTTTCTGTGTCTTTCAATGGACAAAAAAGGGTCTGATATTGCCCACTACCCTCCCTGTGTCATGAGGTGATAGGCAATTTTTAACGCTTTATCTCTAAACATCTATGTAGAGGGTGATTTGTCCCCTTATTAACTTTCAGCAATCAGCAGATTATACTCTTTCTAACTCAAAAACTATTGCAACTACTATGCCTAATAATAAAAGGACCAGAGAAAGCAAGGAAGGATGAACAAAGATGGGGAATGGCCTTTCTTTACTGAGAAATTACTCCAACTCTCAATCCAAGAAACAGACAACACAGGAGATATGAAAGACACTGTAAAGTCAAAAGTGTCCTGAATTAAAGCTTCAAAATACTACACATACACGAGCTGGGAAATTCCTTCCATCTGTATTTTGTGGATGATGAGAAATTAAAGTCTGTTAAAGAGGAGACAGGAGAAATTCAGAGAAGGGATGTGCACTGAGGTCAACTAAAAAAAAAAAAAAAACATATCTACTACAATGATTGTGCAAGCTTTCCTAGGCATGCAATTTTAGCTTGGAGCATGAACATGGCCAAGTATGACCTTTCTTTTGTTCTCATAGCTACCATAGGTAGCTTTAGCCGTCATGAATTTGTCTAAATCTGTTTATAATTAATCATATTTCTGGCATCTATGAAAAACACCTGTAGGCAAGAAATTCAATGTTTGCCAAACATGGATACTACTATTTCCTTTCTTAGCTTTATATAATTCGATCAGGAGAGCAAGATGTATACAAGTTTCTACTATACTCAGCTTACAGGGGTCCCTAGCGTGGTGACAACTTTAAGAGGAAACAACAAAACGAGAAACAACAATAAAGAGAGGCAAAATGAGGCATCTTCTTTCGCTCAAATGTTTTAAAGACAGCCCCAGCCTTCATGCTTGTCAGCAGGATGAAACAGAAATTTGTTATGGTCTGAACAGAATTTAAAATACCACCACCACAAAAGCAGAGAAACTGTGTTTCTGTAATAGCTAAAGCCCAAAGGTCAATACACTGAGTTAACTGCTTCTCTCGGCTCCAAAAGGGACCCAAATATAGGTCTGCCATATTCTAGAAAAAACACCTTAACCACTGACATGCTGAATAACTTATAAAGGGTAATTAATTCCCTACTTTAAACTCTTTTTCCAACACCAAAACCCTTTTTCACAAATTACCCTTTCATTCAATGAGAATCTGTTTCATGGAAATATTTCTGAGCAGCCCCACATGCGATAGATGAATTAAAAAAAAAATCCCAAACCTGATAAATTAAATGAGTTAAAGGAAATTTCAGGGAGTAAATTACTGTATGGAAAAAAAGCAGAGATATTCAGATTCAGAAGAAAACGTAATAATAGATTTTCTTCTAGTGGCAGAAGTAGGCAGAAGGAAGTGGAAGGAGGACAAATACAAGGGGAAGAAAACTGCCTGTCATCTTGAAATTTTTCAATACAAAGCAAATAGTTAAGAAAGAGACAAGATATCATCTTAGACAAAAGTTGTTATGGAGAGAATCGATTAAACACTATAATTGCATTGATGCTTAAAAGCCATTAGCATGAGAGCTGTGTGCATGTTTCAAGACGTAAATGCAGTCTTTTGTTTATTCATTTCACTGAGTACTCACATAGGCCTTTGGGGGATTATTTCAGAATTAAGACCAGAGTAGAGTAAAGCCCTAAATTTCTTGGAAGAAAATTTCTTCTCTTACTCCCTAATTATATTTGCTGTCAATCAGCAACTCTTGCTTAAACATGCAGTTACTGACAGTGATCTAGAGTGGACACCCAGAAAGGGTGAAAGGGTCAACTGGAGAAAAGCACTAAGCTGTTCTCTGCCTGTCCTGCTCTCGGGCATGCTATTGAAACACTGAGACATTCCAGAGTCTCTGGGATTTGCCAAGGGACAAAGAGTTTAAGTCCTGAGAAGCCATTTCTGAGGCAAATTTGGAGAGCCTGCACGTCTACAAGTAAAAACTTCCTTCCAAGAAGTTTCTGAGACACCTGATCTTACATGGAAAGATCTTAGTGCTCCAGCATAGCCACTGGCAGCTAAAAGAGTAGCATACAACACACTCTCAGTGAGAGGGAGCATGAAAGAAGAGATGCTATGAGAGCCATTAGGATCCTACTTTGCAAGCTCTATTTATGGTGGTGCCTTCCTGGTTAAGACCCAGAAGTTTCTGAAGGATTTAGAAATATTCATAAACTCCAAACACACACAGTATTTCCCAAACCAGTAACCCATACCTCCACTTGAACATAATTCACCAACCTCTGTCTGAAGAAAGAATGAAGAGGAAAAATATCACAAAAGGCTACAAAGTTGAGAAAGGCTGAAACTAGAGGTCTTTCCTTGGGAAAGGAACTACATCCCAGGAGAAGGCTGGGGGTGGGGGATACACACAACAAACAAAATGAGATTCATGGGGTGTATATAATACCCAGATTGCTTATTCTGGAGCTCACTACAGAATATAAAAGTGAAAAATTAGCATGCAATGAATAATTTATTTAGCACTTTACTGTTGTTTAAACAAATCACTTTCATGAAAGCAATGTGTATTCAAGCAATAAATCTCTGTTTAGCACTCTGTCACAAGCAAAAGATACTATTTGACAGAATTATTGAGTGATGTCGCATGGCCACAAGGCATCTACAACAGATATAAGAATGATGTCCTTGAATAACAGACTGCCTCCCTCTCACCCCAGGGAAGAAATTGAATCTTTAAAGTAAAACTTTCATCCTAGGGCAGCAGGGGTAGTGAAACTTAGGACCATAAGTACCTTTCATCTTCAGGTCCCAGAAGTACCCTGAAAACACTAACTGATCACTCCTAACAACAGCTCTGTGATGTAGGCTGGGTTTATTACACACATCAAGCATGCAGATGAGTTAGATTACGGAAGAGAGTTTGTTACAGAAGGCAGGGAGGGAATACTTACTCTGATGAACTCCTGGGACTATCACTCAAAATCATTCTTTCCCTGTCCTCTAATGCATGGAGAGATGGACATCACAAGGTCCTGATCTGCTGTAACTTTAAATCACAGCTTCCATCCTGTCAAGCAGGGCATGAGTCAAATTCTGGCTTTCTATTTTCCTTCCTGTAATCCTACTTATTTTTGCAAAATCACAGATGAAAACATATACTTTTTCAACTGATCTTCAGTCAGCAAACACCACCGCTATACTAACAGATACAAGGTACATTTGACAGAAACTGAGAAAACAAACAAGCCTGGTGCAAGGATTTTGATTCAGTGCAGTCTTTTGTTACACTGTGTTGGGAACTTCTATTCTTGCAAATACTGGTTCCCCAAAACACACTCTTCTAGCACTTCCTACCCATCTTACACTAACGAATGACAATAAAATGCAACACTCCATAGACAAACATGGTAGGTCTCATCTTACAGGCACGCTCTGTTAAAAGAATTAAATTTGAAATTAATGTGTCTCAGGCCTAGGATTCAGAAAGTGCCTTATGAGCTCGCTGGCTGCCAACATTAATTTGGTCACTTGGTACTCCTCAATAGCGCTAAGAAGAAAAGACTCAAAATCAAGTCCTTGTGTTCTCAGCTTCTTCCAAATCAGCAGACACCTCAGGGTCAAATTCAGCACAACACTTACTTTAGTTTGTGCGTTAGTCACATGAACAACAAAACAAAGCAAGAATTTAGTGCACTGGGTCTGCCATGAACAAATGAGACAAACCATTCATTCAGCTTGCAGTCACTGGTCACCACAGTGAGGGAAGTGGGAGGGTTTACAGTAACAGAGGGCTTTCTAGCATCTATGAACAGAATTACCACTTGCTCTAGAAAGAGATAGGGCAGAACATAAAGACAATAACCTTAACTTGGTTAAGGTTAAGCCAATTAGATGTCTTTATTGCTGAGTATTAGATGACCCCAAAACTCCAGAGAAGCCCAGTCTCAAAAAGAGACATTTCAGCCATCACCCAGTACATTGTTGTCATCTGAGATTTGTCTGATTACGCAAGAAAAGTCCTTCAGTTCCTTGCATTCTTTCACCCACTCCAGCTGCAACAAATATGCCAGCAGCAGCTGTTTGTAATAATCTGGAAGGCATCTTGAGACCAATTGCAATGCAAAGGTCATATTTTCTGAGCTGTTTATAGACAGTAATTTGTAAGGTTGTAATGTCATATGTTGTCAATAATTCAAGGTGGGAAATTGAAACAGTTAATAGGTCATCAATTCTTCACTTCCCACCTTCTCTCTTTCTCCCCAAAGAGCTGTTAAACCATGTTTCATCTGAGCATATTCCTTGAACCTCAGACTCAAAGGTTTCATTTGTTTATGGAAAGAGACTTAAAATGGTAAGATGTAAGTAATCCCTTAACAGGCACCCAGGGATCGTAACAGATATAAAGTGCACATTTCAGACTTGGGATATAAATTCCTGTTAAAGGTCTATTCTCGCTGGGGTTCTATATTCTGTAAAACAGGTTGATGCTGTCAGAATGAAAACTGTTGTATTTTAGCAAAGAGAGGAGGACTTAGTCAAAACCAACTTCTTAAAGGAAGCAAGATATATTCAAAGTAAGATCCTTCCCCCAGTTCTTTTGAAGAAAAAAAAAACCCTACTCAAAAAAAAAAAAACCAACACATAACAAAAAACCCCAAATCAATTGAAAACCCAAAATTTGCCAGTGAAACATGAATTACAGGTTGTTTCTTTTTCTCTTCCCCTCCACCCTCCATTCAGCTTATAGCCACCAGCTAAAGATGAAACAGCTCCCATTGGGGACATCAACTCTGAAAGTGAGCTGGGGCAACCCTAGTAACAAGCAGAAGCACTGATATAACAACAATTTTGCACCTTGGAAAACTGAACTCACTAAGTTGGAGCCCTTGCTGCATTCCCCCCTAGGATCCCCATGAAATTAGTGCTGGCATAACACCATTTGGGGAAGCTGAGAACATCTGCTCACCTGTAGCATTGATCTTCCTCAGGAAGCAGATCACACAAACCTTAAAATGGAGCTGCACGGACATATCCCCATAGAGAGACTAAAACTGTGCCTATTACATCAAAATAATGTATGTGTCCCTGGACACAAGAGAGGATTTATAGAGCATCATCTGAGAAGCCTGAAATTAGTACTATGATGGGGGAGACATAATCACCTGATTAGGGACCCTCCCTCCTGATAAAATTGTTAGATTATTCTCATTCTCCTGATCTTATTTAGAGCACAGCCACACACACATGGAAAAAGCTGAAGAATATAACAGGACTTGAGGAAAGATAGAACCATGCAGGACAGAAAACCTGTTAGTGAGCCTCCAGTTAAAAGAAAAATCAAATCACTTCCACATGAACTAGCTCACAAGTCACCTGCACTAGCTGCAGACTCACCACTGACTGAAGTACTGTTAGGATTAAACTACACCCTCCTGTACACAGAGGGTATCTGATCTTTACCTCCACAGGGTTCAAAGCACATTCAGTTCACATTCCCAAGTTTTTGGGAAGGAGTCAAACAGATGAATGATTCCATCTTTTAATGGGACATACAATAAATACTATACAAATCAAAACACATTAATGCTAAATATCTTTAGGAAAAATATTAGGCCTTGAGATACTCTCAATAGCACTGTAGCCAAAATGACAGTTCTTCAAGTTAAAAAAAAAAAACCCACAAACAACCCTCAAGGTTTTAATTCTTTAAAAAGGCCCTCACTGGCCTCTATGCCTTCCCCTCCCCTCCAAACTCCAGTCTCATATGTCTTGCTATAATTTTTAACCACATGGGAGAGGAAAATGGGGTGAGATTAGATCTGGTGGAAGAGGTGGAGGTTTTCCACCAAGCAGTGAGGGATAGGAACAGCATCTCTTCAGAACTCTGAGCAAGACAAGGAAGGATGAGAGGGATAAAAGGAGGATAAAACAATCAAGTCTTCATAATTCCAGGACATTCTGACCTGGAGTCTTTCCTGTCTGTCAGGAAGAGAACTTGCTAGATTTTAGCTGCCTCCTAGTTATAAAATAAAAAGAAAGGTACATGACTATCTCCTGCAGAGGTTTCATCTCTTAAAGTTAAGGGGCAGGATGTTACCATCATTGCACCTCGCATCTTCTCTTTCCCCCAGCACACATTTTATCAGGAAACTAACTCAAAAGGAAGGTCAAGTCAAAGCATATTAGAAACCAATGCACAAAAATCTTATTAACCCACTAAGATGTGTGACTAAGATCTTGTTATCCTTCAGATAATAAACCTAAGCTGCCTTCTCTATCCTCAAGGCTTTGGCAGAAAGTTTAGGAGAGGCACAGTAGTCCTGGCAACCTTCACCTCACTTCCCTTCCTTCTCCACATTCACTGTCAAGTGGGATGCAGGGGGAAATATCTCATATTTTACTATATATACACTAGTTCAGTTTGGGGGGTTCATATGGTCTTTTTGGAGTGAAAAAGCCACGTCAGTTCCTGACTTCCTCTCTCAGTAGAGGGCAAAACCAAGGGCAAAAGTCTGCTTGGTGGAAGTCTGATACTAGAACTGCAGCAAATCACTGACCATTTTTTATGACATCTGACCGGTGCTGTCTTCCAGGTGGAAGAATGATGATTAAAATCTTCCTGAGGAATCAAATGTCTTTGGGACAGATGCCCCTTCCAGACAAGATAAGAAACAGCACTGGTGTAGTTATTGCCACTAGTGAGAATATCTTCGAACTCTAAAAAAAGCATAAGTGCCTTTGTCTGTCTCTCCATCAATTCCTTCAACTCTTTTAGCTATGCTTTGGACCAAACCCTCAGCTCTTACATTAAACAAAAGCAGACCAACATGCAGGTACAAGAAGGATTTCCTTATGTATTACCACCTTGATCCTGGAGCTGGGCGACACATCCCAAACTCCCTGCTGGTTTTGCCACAACCCTTATCAAAGTTCTTGAAAATGGAAAGCGGTATATTAACTATGATTTTCAAAATTCCTATAACTTTAAAAAAATTACTATTAATGTTTATCAACAAAAATTAATCTCCCTACCTCAAGGTGTAGCATAGAAAGATAGCCTGTTCCACTCACACTGCAGAGAAGTGCATTGTTTCATCAGCTGTATAAATGCAACAGTGAAAACTGGAGAGAATTTATTCTGAGCTCTTCTGAAAATACAGTCTCTGTAATACAACAGTTTTAATCTGAAAACTTTGGAGTTTCAGGATTCCTGGATGTTTCTCCACTGAATGTGAACATCATACAAGTTCCTACCTACAAACACAGAAGTATCAATTCCCAAGCTCTATGGGCAAGATTTGTCCCTTAAAGTCTGACAAAGGATCGAGACACTTAAAGTTCTTGCAAGTTACAGATACCCTGGGACCCCCAGAGCATTGGTTTAGAGATTTAATTTCAGAAGCACTTAGTTTGCAAATTATTTCTCCACCCTCAGACACTCGTTTCCTACAAAATAAACACTTTATTTCTGAATGCAAACCTACAGCCAAATAAGCATCTCTCTCCTACTTACACCACATTTCTAATTTTCTAGCTTTGCATTCCCAAATTGTAGTCCACTGATCTTTCCACTGAACTTTACTAAACTTGATCCTATAGCAAATGAATCTGCCCTTGGCCTCGACCAAGAGGGCGTTCTGGACATCTGAATTTTGCCCCAAAGTTGGACTTTGCTTCCATTCCTCTCTCAACTGCAAGCCATTACCCCCAAAAAACACTGGAGAAATATCATGGATTCATTTATTATAGCAGAGCATCCTTCTGAATTCTTTCTACCAGAAACTTTCAGCCCTCTCACCAGTTCACTGACCCATCCACTAAGCTAATTTGCCTCACAGTTAGCAAGCCATTTATCAAGACACAGGTATGGACTGATGCTATATATTCCATCCCCTTTGACTTATGTTTTACATTTGACACGTGTGCCTCCAGGGAAGCACATGCAATTTTTTTCCCACCATTTCTTCTGCTTGCGTAACACCTGTTCTCAGGGAGAATGGTATTTCCAAATTTCTGCCTTTGAGCTACCCAAGCAACTGAATAAATAGGTCTTACAGAAGGAAAATATTCTCATCATGTCACCTACTACCTTTATCTTCAGCTGCCTGTTCCATAAAGTTCAGTAGGTAGATTATTAGCCTTTATCCTTGGCTTGCTGTTAATCAAGCAGCCCCGTGCTATACCATAAGCACCACTAGCAGTGTATATTCCCCTAAAAGATTAAAGAAATAGGAGACAAACTGGTATCACTCTATAGGTTTCCACTGGAGCACTGATAATTTCCACCAGCTGGGGATATCATTCAGGGAATGCAAGACATTCTGAGAAATTTTTACAGCCAGGGTAATATGCTCTGAGGACCAGATCTTTAGTGGAAAGCAGCAGAACATCATGAATTATTACCTCTAATTTCCTTCACAGAGGGACTTGCCTCACTGAGAAACACATACCACTGGGAAAGCACCAAATGAAAAGGATGACATTTCCCCAAGGGCTGCAAACTCTTTCACCCCAAAACCTGCACTAAGCCCAAGAAACCTCTGCAAGGGCTTTCCCTTTTATTTTTTTCCACCAAAGAGTAAATTTAATGCACACATTTGAAAGCTACCCTCCAAACTGAAAGAAAGAAATTCTGTTAGTAGTGAACTTAGTTTTCCTGATAAATTAAGTTTAACTAATGAAAGTCACTTCCTAATTTGCTAAGGACAACACGGATGCTACTTGCACGAAGCTCAGAGAAAACGCACACACGACCGTGGAGGGTGACTGGAGAAGCAACACTGTATGCACCTTCACTATGTGAGAGCGGTCCCCCATCATGGGTCTTGCAATATCTGCTGTACTAAAGAGGGTGACCTGACACTATAGCAGGAAATTATGTGCAATGTGTGATATAAAAAAAAAGTTTGCCTTCCCATTTGTGTTAAAAAGATAGAAACCATGACTTTAAAAAAAAAAATCCTCATGAAGCAGAGACAAACATATGTATCTCTCATCTGGAAAAAGTCTCATGAACCTAAAAGCTGTCATTGTGGTTTTTGGGTGGTTTTTTTTTTTTTATAGTGATGATGTAATATAAAGACATAGCATTACCAGATAGTGGTGTCTCCTTTTTCTGAGGTAGGTTACAGCCAGTATGAAAAGGTATCAGCTCTACAGATTTACTTGTGACAACCCAAAATAAAATTCAGCTCTAAGTAATAAGCTTCCTATCATTTTAAAAGAGATTATCACTGCACAAATGCATCTAAAGATTACTCAGCTGTAACTGA
>NW_010391606.1:57849-74772 GCF_000710305.1 Buceros rhinoceros silvestris | reverse complement strand
CTGACATGTTCCCTAAACGCTGTCTTATTCTTTTTAAACCAGTTTCTTCTTCAATAGAGAAAATAGAATGTTAAGCTTTTCGGAAAATGATTAAAGCAAAAACAGGCTGAAAAAGAAAACGTCACATTATTTCCCAAAGAAAGAACTCAGGTCATTTGCCTTTAATTTCCTTCCACAGAAAAAAATGTTATTTAGCATTAACTTCACGTTAAAATTTCTAGCACAGTGAAAAGGTGCAGAAAATACCAGCATGAAATGAACTGGAACATTTCGCTTGAGAAGAAACAGATGAAGAGGCAATAACTGGTTCACCGATACCGATCTCGCTAGGAAAAGGCAGGCTCCTTGGAGTCAGAGCGCACCAAAGAGGGGTTTGTTGTTTGTTTTTTTCCCAGTTTTCCCTGTTCCTTCCTCCCTCTACGTGCAGAAAACAAAGTGATTGCTCATGTCAAAGTAGTGCAAGGAACAAGCGACAAGGAACTCTATGCCTGGCAGAAAGAAAGAAACAAACGGAATGCAATCTTTGCTGTCGGCAAAGCGCAGCTCAGCCCGGCCAGCCGCGGCAGCGCTGGAAACACAGGATGGCACAAAGGGCAGCCTGATGCCACCGTACGCCAGAAACCCCCTGTAATCACCCGCAGTGCCTCTGCAAACCACCGTTGTGCTCCTTCACAGGGAGCGGGTCAGTTCCTCTAAGAACTGCAGGTAGGAAAGCTGAAACATGCTGATGTTGTTCTTCACTCTTGTTCAACAGAAACCATTAAAATACTAACATCATTCACGGGTGAAGTTATACAAGCTGGAGTTACTCAAGAAAACACCTTTCTCTCTCTTAATTGGGAGGATGTGTGCAAAAAAATCAGGAAAGAATAGAGCTGCTGCTGGTTGAGTAGCACTGACTGTTGAGGGGAAAACCTCTCCAAAATTCACGGTCTTTTTCAGACCTACTGTTCTCGCTACCCTTAAACTTCTGAAACTGCATACTGCCACAGCAAAGCATGATCAGTCCCACTGAGTTCACCCGCACCAAAGCACAAGCTGTTCTAGAAAAAGGCCACTAAGTAAAAAAGGCGCAACCAATTTTCATTGCAGCTCGTGCAGATGAGGAAATCACGGTTATAATTTCCACACCCAATTACCCAGCTTGCACTGGCAATTACACTAATTCCATGCACCAATTAGACTTGGTACTGCATGACCATATTATTTATTCAGTGATCTGCATTTCCAATTATTATTATTTTTTTTAATTTGGCCCTAAAGCTTTTAGTGGCTTTTATCGAAAGACGTGGTAAGCAAGACAGGCAGTAGACCGTATTTTTTCTGGAGATGCACGTTCATTTCATAGGGATACTGTTGTTTTGTTTGATAACAAACTCACTTTCTTCTTTTTTACTTCCTGAGGACCAAAGTTCCGCTTTTTGCCTTCAAGTAAGTACTTTGAAAAAAATAGTGTACAAATAGCAAGGGACATAGCATTACAGTGACAAGAGTTTGCAAGGAGCAGATTACTAGCAAAGACGGTTAATATCATTAATTTCTCCTTCCACCTGTACAACCAACAATTTACAGTAAAGATTCAGAAGTGCTTTGGGTTGTTTGGGTGTCGGGACTTTTGGGGGGACAGAAGGTCCATATGGTATGAAACAAAAATCTGTATCTAATATCAAATGAGTCACACCACTTACGGAAACAGAAAAAAATATTCACTGTGTTTTGTCCTTCTAAATCACTTTCCTACATTACTTGGTAGAAAAGAAGATAAATATAGGAAAATGGAGTAAGAAGACGAAGGAAAGTCCCCATAGGAAAATTAAAAGAAAAAAAATGCATGCAACAGAGGAGAAAAGCTTTCAAAAAATCAAGTTTTACCATTCAAAACTGACAGTTTGTTGCTTTTTTAGGTGCAAATCAAGACATTCATATCTTCTGAATTGTAATGGAAAAAATATTATTTTTCTCAGTTTCGTGTAAGACCTAACCCAGAGTGTCAGATATATTTATCTTTCTGCCTCTCTGCCTACACTGACCAGCAATGTCCTCTGCATGCACAGAGATCCCCAAGGAAGCATTTAACAGCTATATTGTGTTGGTCAAACCTGGTCAAGGAACAGCAGTGCCACTTCCATCAGAGCAGAGCAAATCCCTGTGTTGTCGACACAGCCATATATGTTTACAAAGTACTTTACTGGTACAATATATAAACACATCCACATATGTAAAGGACTTCTAGCATAGGCTTACAGCCTCGGTTATGTAGTGCCCTATCAGCAGTCTCTAGATTGAGGGCAGCAGCTCTGCAATTAAAAAAAACAACTTTCTACTTACTAAACAAAATGCCATATTTAATTTCTTTTTTCTTTTTTTTCTTCTTAAGTAAATAGACTATTATGACTGCAGGTTATTAAATTGCTTTTAAATGCTGATGATTTGGCTAGAATAGAAATAAGCAATCTAAACTGCCTTCAAGTGCACTGTTCAATCTCAGCTGAACTTGTCTATTTTTACATTAAAAAGGCACAGCCTCATTCACTATTCCCAAAGAAAATCAAATTGAATTATTCAACAGCTTTAAAAATCTCCAAACAGCTGTTTTCTCCATTTACCCATTTTTTTCAGAACTGTTCCATCCTTCCCTCCTCCCCCTCCAGATAATACCCCAAACCAACAAACTCTGAAAACACACAGCAAAATCCCCTGCAGCAATGGGTTCACAATCAGTTCTGCTGTGAGCTGCCTAAGTCTTCAAACAGACCTCTAATCCAGGGTATCCTTAGTTGTTCCAGACACCACAGTAACAGAGACCCAGACCCTCAGCAGGATTTCAGTCCCTCGTTCTCACCAGTGAATTATGCAACTAAAAACATTTCTGACTGGAGAAATGAGTTTTTCTACATGTCCCTAACATCTTAGATCAGAAATTATGTTATTCTGCTTTGCTTTCTACTTACAAGACAAATCATCTCATTTGATGCAGGATAGTAAAGAAATAAAGCAAGCTACATGAAAAAAACAGGGTCACCTTTCGTTCCAACTGTAAGGCTGTGTCATTTTTCTTTCTGTCCAAATCTAGCTTCTGCAAGCCTGTCGTTTGCACTTATGACTCAGCTTCTATTGGCAGCTGTTGTCTGTCTTTTGAAGGGAACAAAGGAATGAGGTCCCAGAAATTAGTTTTTCAAAGATAAAAAAATAAATCAAATCTAGTCAAGCTGTCTTTCCTCTCTCCCTTTTTTGAAGGGATATAGCTTTAGTTATCTGGAAACAAGAAGACGAAGATGTCCATGTAAAAATATAAGTGAATAAGAACTCAGCATATCACATCTCCTAGGTGACTTTGAACTCTTCAGGCATCATGCAAAAAGATAAGGTGAGATTAGGAGTTTCTAAGTGCTGGTGTTCAAAGGAAAACAGGGGACAGCAACATCAAACAGAAAATTAAACTGTATTTGTGGACTGCTTCTTTGTGTTTCATTCCGTGATATTTTCACTGGCTATAACACTGATGCTTATGAGCTCTTGACCTGTAAAGCAGACACAAGATTTAGTCCTAAAATCAGATATCAAAAGTAATTTTTCTCAGTGGTTTAGACTGAAATCCCTTCAGAGCCTGTATAGCAGTGCCAGAGCCCTCTCTTCTTCCAAAAGCAAGTTCCGAGAATGCAACTGTCTGTAGGAAGGGCACTCCTCAGATCTGCAGCTTTGTTCACAGGGCCTTTGGAGTAATACAACACAAGAATGCCATTTTAAAGCAGCCTTGTAGTCTAAAGTCTAAGCAATGAAAATAAAGTTCAGCCATGCAAAATCACTGATCAGCACCATAAGTCTGCACTTCAAATCCCCGGTTCTTCTCATCTTCTCTGAACAGGACGCTGTCATCACCTGAGCCTCATCATTTACACATTAAGATGGATAGATGATTTTTCTTTCCATTAGCCAGCAAAGCACTGAGTCCCTGCAGAAGATTCTAATGAATCCTTAGTTTGAAATGCAATTGAACTTAAAACTCAAGCCATTGGTTCTCAGAAGAGGCCTTATACTTCAGAGTCTCAGAGAAAGACAGACATGGCCGTATCATCTTTAGGGCCAAATATATTTTTATGTGCACATTAGCAGTGCTCATCTTGGGGTCCGCAATAAAGTCTCCTATAACCTTTGGCTGTTTCATGTAAGAGGTGCTGTTTTGGGGTGCTGCCCAAGAGGATGAAGGAGAGTATATCATAGAGCTGCCTACTCAGTCCACTGCTTGCAAAACAGACATAGATCTGCCGTCTGCTTCCAGTTTCCTTCTAGACACCGTAGCACAAGGTAGCACATTATCTAACTACCCTTAGTTATTGAGTATAATTGACCTGCCCATGGTAAGCAGCTCAGAAGCTTCAGCGTGAACAGGAAATCTCAGACCAGATGTTCCAACCCTCTGCCTGCCTTACAGCTGAATCACCTCCACATCTCACACCAGAAAACTACATTTCTATGGTTATGTAGCTCCGTTGAACAGGTGTCTCTTAGTAACCATCTTTTCATTTTCTGCCCATCTGTTTCTTTGCAAGCTCACACCTTACCTACTGATGTTATTATTATCACCCTTGCCAGAAAAAAAGTAACACAATTCATAAGTGTTTTACGCAAAGAGCCCTGAAGTTTTTCAGAAGAATTGAAATAGCTAGTTTTTAGAAGTTTTAATATGGTGTTATGCTAATAAGTTAGTTTAAAAAATCTCATTGAATTTCAGATATTTTTCCTCCAGACTGGGTCTTTGCAACCACTATACCGAAACTAACAGCAGGGACAAAAGCTGTCATTAAATTCTTGATGTTAGTTAAATTAGATGTTAGCTTTTATGAGTTTTATTTCAGTAAACCTATGATAAACAGGTTCGTGTTTATCATAGAATAAGATTGATGTCTTTAATAATACATTAAATTGCATTCCAGCGTGCAAGTTTTGTAAATCCTGCGATAAACTGTAATTAAAGTAAATTGTTTACAAACTAGACACAAATCCCTCCAAATTGTTTGCTTTGATTTGGAACAAGAATAAAATACCAGGCACTATTTTATTTGAAGAAAGCAGCCAAGAATCAGTGTGATGCTACCACCAAGGCGGAGTCATACAACCAAGCCCTGCTGTGCTTTCAGGAAACCACAAGAAAGTATTTTGTTGCAGCCAGAAAAAGACGACAAGTGCATAAAACAGTGAGTCTAATGCAAGCACATGAGACCACACCACACAGGAAGAAACGCTGAATGAGTTGTGGACACAGACGAAAATCTGGTCAAGCTGTTATAACAAATCGTTTTTTCCCCAACAGAGCATCAAGCTGGGGCACCAAATCACAACCAGTATTAAGTTCATCACTTTTTAAGCTGCAAATAAGAACTGACCACTCATCTCTGGGTGTCATCAGTCTCTGGAAGATTTTGACACACTACATCTCAGCTCGTACTCTTCAGCCATCTGTTCTGGCAGCTTTCATCTGCACACACACAAGCACTTACAGAAGTCATTCACACAAACTCACAGAAAAGGCTTTTATCTGGAGGTAAAAATAGGTTACTCAAAATTGCAGTGTTTCTCAGTAACAGCATAATAACTGCTTTAGCAACAGAGGCGGGAATTAACATCTGAGAAGGAAAAATTACATGTTCACAGGTATTTCCCAGGGAGAAAGCAGCAAAACGCTGCGGTGACTGGATTTGGTACACCACACAAAGCCATCGTATGGTACAAAGCCAAAAGGACCACTCAGATTCTCAAAGCCCACACTATCTCCTTCGTCAGAAACTGGTGTGGCATGAAGGTGACCAGCTGGAGGTGCAGGGATGAGATAAACACACAATGTGGTGCTGGGAGGAGTGCATCCACAGGGCTTATAGCTCAATACCATACAGCTACACTTGCTCGCCGAGTTACCTCTGGTACTTCTAAGCTAATGCTGCCCCAAGAGATGTATTCTAAGGGACTCTGAACTGGGCTGTCAGTACAAGCTGGCAAATTTTTCCTTGAAAATGTTTCTTGGACCAAACAAGCAGTGACAAAAAGTTGTTTCATTGATCTATTTTCAGTCAAACAGTTTGCTTTTTTGTATTCAAAAATACCAAAAATATAGGAGTTCCATGTAAGTGGCATATATTGAATGAGGTTTGTAATAAATATTAAATATAAACATTCTGAAAGCTCTTTCAGTTTTGCTAATTAACACAGATGATGAATATTTCACACTGAGTCTGGTAGTACATCTCAAACAAAAGAATTTAACTGGATATCAAGTCTTTTGAGGAAATGGCACTGCAGCCTTTTAATGTCCCTAACTGTCTTTTTCGGTCAACCCATACAATGCCCTTCTCCCCAGTGTTTACCTTTAAGGTGACTAAAACAAAATACCAGTTACCCATGTAGCTGCACCTCTAGGTGGAACTCCCAATGCTTTAAAAAATAACCCAAACAAAAATCAAACAAAGAAAAAACAAAACATAGGCAAACACACCACAAAAAACAGCCATCTTTCACAGGTTCTCATGGGCAATGTCTCAGCACCACTCTCAATCGTTTCAAGTGGAATTTGATTCTACTAATTAGAAGTGCATAACAGGTTTTATTTATGGAGTTTAGTACCCCTTGAAAAGAACTCAGGGGATGAGAGTCTGGCTCTAAATTCGGACTTAAGAGATTAATTTTAGGTACTTCAATTTGAAAAGACTAGCCATAATATACAGATAACATAAAGCATATATGGAAGCACTTCAGATTCCTCAAGCAGAAAAGAGTACTTGATATATCTATCAAGGACACATTTGCAACCATACTGGATGCCGCATAAACCATTACCCTGGGCACACGTAATGTACAAGTTTATTTCCCTGAATTATGTACAACTTTACTTTATGGCCAACATCAGAGGAAAACTTTGAGGGGAAAAAAAATAAATAAAACAGCTTGTCAGATTTCCTCAGCCCTGACTCTACAAGGTGTAGTCTGAAGGTTTGAAATCTGTAAGGTCACATTATCAAAGGAGAGAAAGGAGGGAAAGCAGCAACTGGTATGTGAAAGCATTAGATCACTGCAGGATTACAATAAAGTTATCTCTGATGTAGCACAGCACTGCCAGAAGTAATTAGTACTCTATCTGGAAGATGTATATTACCAGCAAGAGATCGGTGATTACTTTTAGTTGGGCTAATGAAAGACCTGTGCTTATCCTTATTGCAATTCATTTCTATTCTCTCCTATCCGGCTTTATCAGCATTGGGATTAACATCAGTAATAGGGCTGTGTGCATATTTACACACTGTAATTAAGTGCTGGGGGAAGACGGAAGGGAGCTCTTTAAGATCATTTATTAAAATGCAGGCAAGCTGCTAATCAGAGTCAAAATTCAGGGAGAATTTATTAGACAATAAAAAACCCACTCAAGGATGAGAAAACACGAGTTCTCTGGAGCTCTCCTTGGGTAGATGAATTAAGGAGGATTCACTGACGGCATCAAAGGGGCTCTATGGAAAATGCTAGAGTACCCATCTGAAAAATCTGTGTTACAGTTAAGGCTGGCTCAAAAGCTCAGTGTTTCAAGGAGAGGAGCAGTAATTCACCTGGTAGATGCTACCATCATATCAATGAAAGGTGAAGATCTTGGCCATTATGGCCTGGATTCAGCAAAGCACTTAAACACATTCTTTACATTGAACGTGTCCTTGATGTCATCCCAAATGGACAAATTGCATAAAAATAAGCTTAATTCTGAGGGCAATTCCTCTGGCACTGACAAGGTTTAAGCCTTTGCTTAACCTGATCTGCTGCTAAAATGGAGCATTTCTTGGTAGCAATGCACAATTGGATATGCAGGTTTGTTATCCGTAGGCCCTCTGCACTCGGAATTTTCATTTGACATAAAGCAGCTCATTCATTGCAGTATGTTTTTACCAAGATCTTGCTCTTAAGCAGATTTGCATAAATTTGCTTTCCAGCAAACATTCTGAAGGATGGAACATTTTATTAAGTTACAGAAAATAGTTTGGCAAAGATTACAGATGGCACAGAAACCCAGATAAAAAAATCCTCTGGCCATTACACAAAGATATGCATTAAGTATTTGTTACATATCTATTGATATGATTTTTAGCATGTCTGTTGATACGATTTATAACTTCTTCCACTTACTAGCACCCTGTAAAATAAACATTTGAGGTTCAGTCAGGATTTCAGTTCCTTGCAACAAGTTAGCACTGAAGTAAATCAAGTCACCAGATTTTTCAGTGACTCAGCTTCAAAAGTTTTCAGTGAGCTGTGTGTAGTGTTGTAGAGATGTCTTTATCTTTGTGTGTCCTTGAAGGCCAGTATTTTCCCCCCTTCTACTAAAAAACACTGTAAGCTCTCTCCCTTGTTATTTACATTCTTGCTTTGCACAAAGCAGTTACATTTCAGTAGCAAAGCCCATACCAGCTGCATTAATGCTTTGAAACATTCAGCGATTAATTGCGTTTATGTAAGTGCCAGGAATTTTAAGACAGCATCTTACTACCCTTTCTGCTGAAGCCAACCTCTGTGTGCCACACGCAGAGACGTAAGCCAAAACCCCAAAATAACTGTACTCAGAACAGAGCTACAAACCTCATCAGGGAAACCAAGTATATTATAAACATTAATTAACTTCAGCCAATGTCCTCCTCTGTGAAGTGGGTAATTACTGCCCACATTTAGCGGACAGTGGAAAAACTAAGGGAAAATGATTTGCCCAGGTCAAACAAGGTGTACAGCACAGAATAGAGCACTCATAACTCCTACCTAGCACTCTAGCCAGAGCCATTCTTTTCTTCATATAACCCACATAATTAAATGATTTCAGTCCACTATGCAAATTACTAGAAGTCAATACGATGAAATCAAGGCTACGGTTTCCCCCTCAATCATAAATAACTGGTCCACCTTCTAACTTGCCTACTCTTAGTACTCTCATGAATATTCACATCAGAATCTCTCAGAATGCTCTGTAAAAAGACAAGAAGAGTAACGACCTCCTAAAAAAAAAGAAAAAGAGAGATCTAATGACCTGGTGCAACTTGCAGTCATTTATTGGCTGTAATGTGATTAACTGCTTATGTATAACCTGAGAGGCAAAAAGAAAAATCTGTGGACTGAGTCCAAAGTGAGCAACCAGGTTCTAATGATAAAGAGAGATGTTCCCACAGTAAGTAGGTTTGAACTGGCAAGTTGACAGGAGCTGAAGTGATTCACTTCATTTACATATAGATTTAGATTTTTTTCTTTTTGGGGGGTTAAATTACAAACAAACCTAACTTCCCTGCTACAGGAATAGAAGCAGTTTGTTAGCTGATTTCATCAGCAAAATAAACCTGCAGCTAATTGTTTCTCTCTGTACGCTGGGGTTAGAGGAAATAGTTTTACTGATGGATTCAGTAAGAAAATTAATGCCCATAAACAAAGCTAAGTGAGGGGTCCACAGCAGAGCACACCCAGCGGAGGAGTGCCACACTCAGGTTCTGCCTCCATAAACTTATGAACCACCTCAATTACAGAGACACGAGTGCTCTGTGAGAACAGATCAGACCATGCTTCAGCCCCTGCTCCCTCCATGGCGGTGCTTTCCTTCAGCCTGCCTCATCCCCCTGATCAGTTAAAGCAGAAGGCACTAAACTTTCTTTAATAAGTCTGGGTGGTCTCAGGATAAAAACTGCCCTCAGCTCTTTCTGAAATCACTAGAGGAAGGCAGAGCCTGCAGTACTGACACTGACTGCCACCAAGTTTTTCCATCAGCCTCAGGAACCTCACTTCATACTCTTGTATCACTGCTTTTCGTTTTGGCCTATTCTCTCCCACTTTTTTTTTTCCCCCCTCTGCTCATTACCTCAGCAATACTGTCAGACGTGACTGAGAAATGTGGTGGTCATGCCATCTTGGCTCATCAGTCCCCCACGTAGAGCCTTCACATGTAGAGCCATTTCTTATTTGCAATATATCTTTGACACCATTTCTATTTACATTGAATTAAAATAAATCAGTCAGGCATTTGCTGCAGCAATCCATGTAACTCAGCTTGGCAGCATGACATTATCACTAGCTAAGCAATATGAGCTTTGTATGATTAGGATCTCTTGAGAACTCATTCCATGAGAGGACTTCAGGTGCTGTAGTCATAAACGATTATGCTCCCTCCTAAGCAATTGTACGACATCCTTTTCCAAGGACAGAATCAAAAACTGAAACAGTGGCTCAAACCTGATTTATTAGTGCAAACATCAAGGGTATGCAAGTCCTTAAATTATTGTCTCATCCTCCAGCAGGAAATCCTACACTACACTAACCCTTTCAGTAGCTGTCACAGTGCTGGTACCCTTACTGCCTGTTGTTGGACACCAGACTGTCTGTGGACAGGTTTTCATTAGCATGGCTTTTCCCATACTTATTCTGCCCCCAACAAGTTCAATTCTCCAAACCTTTCATGCAAGTTATTACCATGTGTTTACTAACATCTCTACTGTGGGAGCAACCCTGCTTTGCTGTTGTCAGAATAGTTGCTCCTGCTGAGTATTAGCTTGCTAGGGCTGGCTGTATCTTCTGGTGACCCACTTGTTCACTAGAAGTAAACATCTGTTTACTCTGAATGCACACACCAAAACATTCAGATAAAGCGCATGTTGCGGAAAAATACACCTCTGCCAGAAATCTTCAGAACTGTGAAACAGAGACCTCTTCTCTTCCTCCTGTCATGTCTTCCAAGGGCTGGCCAAAACAACCCCACATTCCCTTAAAGTTATTTGCTGACAGACCCCAGCGAATGGGTACAACAGTCACAAGTCTCTGGGTTGTTGTTGTCTATCATGGCTGGACACCATACTCAATTCTTGACACACTAACCCTGGCTTTGGGACAGGGGTCTTCAAAATTGCCCAAAATAGCTAGAATGTTTTTTTAAGGGAATTATTGGTAAATCTTGAATAGAATTGTCTCCCTCATTACAAGGTCTGCCTATCGAGGGAGAACTGCCCTGAGCATCCAGTCACTAGCAGATGGTGGCCTTCAGCAGAAGTGGCTAATGTGAAACCAGAAAATTAAGTCTTGCAAATTTGAAATGCATCATTGACATGAACAACCAAGTTGGGAAGGATTTATGTTTCTGATGTTGGCCAAGCCACTGGGCCCAAAAGCCATTACTTACATAATTAATTTGGGCACTACTTTTACATCCATTAGGAAAGAAAAAAAAGGTTATTCTTTTTACACAATGCACTGCTTTGCAATTTGTCACGGATTTTAATCACAAAGATAATAGATGTCATAATATTAATAGCAAGAAAGACGTGTTAGGCAGCAGGGAAACACTTACTCAAATATCCCCCGTGTTTGTCAAAGACTGGCACAAAACTAAAGAAAGACACCAGTGCATAAAATAAATGCCTTAGAAACTAAGTCTTAAGGGTTGGATTGGGAATTTCAGACCCAATTCAGATGGCATCAGAATGGTCAGGATAAACAATGACAGTCTTTGCCTTATGGACCCAGACAAGCAGACTGCCCCAGCTACAAGAAAGGTTAACTAAAGGCACACTTCTGCCAGAATACAGAGAAGCTGCTGTACAGCAGATAGAATTAGCTTCACCATTAGACTACAACCTGTGTGACAGGGTTTTATTTTTTCTTTCCTTTCCCTAACAAAAAAAAAATTTTTGCACTTATGTTTCATGCCATCTAAGGGGAGGTTATTAACCAGGATGTTTTCCCAGGAAAAGGGAAAACACACACATAAAAAAAACAAAGAAAAAAATTTCCTACTGCTAATTTCAGCACAAGAATTTCAGAAGGATAAACAAAAACTCACACCAGCCTACACATAAATCCTTTTCTTAGAGACAGATAAGCTTGACCTTGACCTGCAAAATTACTAGATTTTTCCAGATTCATATATATGTATGTATACAACAACTTTCACACAAATTTATACTTCTGTCTGAAATTAAATATTGTTAAATCAATGCAAACCTCAGTGACATTTGCCGTCATTTTTTCATTTTGAGACAAACTTTGTAGACAAAAATATTGCCCATCTGAAACAAATTTTCTCCTCCTATTTTGTTTGCTTATTTTTTAAAGATAGAGCTTTTTGTTTTGCTGATACATAGAGACTTAGAACAACTTGGTGAACTTCAGAAAGCTTGGAAGTTGCCAGATCAACATCATTCTTGGTGAAAAAATTCTGGAAAATATGAGTATTTTCTTCCAGCTTTACTTGGAAGACTACTACTACTTCTTTTAATTAGTCATACTGCAGTAGGTTAGGTTAGCCATAGAATCTCCTAGAAGCTTCCAGAAAACACCTTGTAAATTCTCTCCCGATGAGACACATAGGTTCAAAGAATATTTGTAGAATTTGACATTCATAGTCCATATATTATAATGCTGAGTAAAACTCAACACATTTCCCACAGTCTTTAAGAGGATCCTACACCTGAAACAGGACCTATTCATTTGAGAAAGCATTTGTTGATTTCAGTCAAATTTAGCAAAGCAAGAGGAATGTTAGAAATGTGTTTTCTGTATAATCTGAGGAATGGAGAGAAGGGCCAAATCCTGTGCTTGTGAAAAACAAGTGGTTCACAGCCATTACCAGGCATAAAAAAAAATCCAAAGGATGACTTCATTGCTTTCACAAAGACCTGATTCAATCACATTCAGTGGAGCTGCAGAGTTTTTTACTGCTACTCATATCATCGTGACCATACAGGTGGCTGTAAGGGAAGAGGCTGAGGTTGTATTCTAACCTGAGAGGGATGTGACCAAAATCTTCCAAATTTTTGCTGCTGTCACAGAAATATCAAGGCCTGAGCCAGTGTGCTGCAGGCACTCTAAAATAACAATCTAGTGAAACACGAGCAATTCTAGGAGGGGATATAAATCACTCTGCTTAAACCAAATACTTTTGTTCTCACTCCTAGAGTCCTTGACAGCTGGATCAACTCTGTAGATACTTCAGAACACTAGCAGGAATGGTCACAGCCATTTTTACTGTGGTTTAATTGTATCACCCACGGGATTTCAATAAATCACCCATAAGCCTGAGCTTCTGAAAAAGAACAAAATGCATCAATGCATGGTGCAATGATTGGGGAAGGTCAATACAAGGAAGAGGAGGTAACAGATCACTTGTCATGATCCATGCTGAGAACCCTTTATTGCTTCCAGATTACCTTTGCCATACTGGTGTTTCCTAGCCATATTAAGAAGAGATCAAAGAGATGATGAACATTAAGGTATCCTCTTCACTCTCCAGCTCAAGCATTCTCTCAAATATTTTTCCTGTAGCAATTATGAAGATAGCATGCTCTGCTGCCCTGACACTTCACTACATTATTCCTCCAAATATGTGTTTTGAGAATAAACCTGCTAGTACCAACAAAATCACTTGGGTAAGCAGCTGTGGGCGTGACAGTGTTAAGGAATGGCAACAGGACCACAAGCACATAAAAGGCTTACTTTCTGGAGTCTCAACCTATCTATCACTGACTGTACCTCGTGAAAGTGATACAGTCCAAGAAACTCAGTACCAGCAGGCCACGTTCCTTTAAAATATTAAAATAGCAATGCTGCAAGTACTTCAAACTAGAAGGATGTAAAACTACCAGCAGATTGCATTTAAAGTGGAAGAGGACAGAAAGTGACTTGTGTCTGTCCTTATTACTGTGCAGAAATATAATATAATCAGTGTAGCACATCCAAAGCAAATGCATTTTATCATCTTGGGCTTCATTTTTGCAACCAAAGATGGATTTATGCTGATTGATTGAAAGCATTACCTAGAGTTTGTGATGTACTTTATTTGTTTGCCAAGGAAGGAGGCTCAGTGCTCATTAGGAATTTATTGCATTGACCAGTTTTATCAAAGCTTTTGAAATGCTATACAACAGGCTAATCAGGTGAGCAACATTTGTATTCATGCTTACAGAGGTTACAAATGAAATGATAAAGCTAAGGAAGCTTTCAGTAGTTGAGTTTTTGCAGTCTAATACTTAGAAAAAACCCAGCTTCTCTACACATTAACTTCTCAGAGATATTAAATGGGAACTTCCGGGGCGGGGGGAGTGGGGTGGTGTGGGTGGAGGGAGGATGGTGCAGGGAGGATGGGGAATGCCACTTAGCAAGCCTAATTTTCCCCACAGAGGGCTGGAGTCTTGCTATTGCAAGTTTTCAGCAGAGTGCAGGGTAACTGGTACATCTCTGTAACCTGCACATGGAGGGAACAAATTAGATTTTATACTTACGATACAGTAGAAGTCATGTCTACAGCCAGTGAGCATGGTAGACCAAGGCTAATGAATTGCACATCTGCAAGTGCAAGCATGACCAGGTTTGGCCAAGCTCTGGTATTTAGAAACAGACCCATAGGAATACTGCCGCAAGAACACAGTGCAACGGCAAGCCCAGAACAATGCAAAGGCACCATGCACGTCATGCTCTCAGCTGGGACTAGAATATGTCAAAGGAGGTATGGATGGAGCAGTACTTCATTTTGCGTACCCTTCCAGCACAGAAACAGCCAGCAGAACGCAAAACAGGAGGGCGTTTTTTCACCTAATTTCAAACCAAAGCCATCTTGCACTGTGCTTCAGGAATTGTTACCTTTCAGACCAGATGTAAAACCGAAGTCCTAACCCCAAGAATTATTAAAAATCCATCACGCTGCATTTCTTCATTAGTGTTAATCCTGATGCCCTAGCCGTACTTCCATTACGGTAACTGCTATTTGCCTCCGCAAATTCCTCCCTTTGTTTTAACAGTCTAAGCAGACCATATTCATCCCTACGTAACACCACCAGCACCTTCACCCCATTCTTCCCCCAGGTTCAGTGCTGTTTGTACCACAACAGAGCGTTGCCTCTTTTAGCAGCAGCAACATTGTGCTACGTCATTTCAGCAGTGGATGGTGCAATAACACATGCAGAGTGGAAAGAAGGTTTGTGTGAACACTCAGATTGAATATCATTTTAATGGTAAGAATTTCCTAAATAGGCCAAGACACACATTATACAACATTAATTTAGAATCTCCTTGAGCAAGAAAAAAAAAACAATGTGACTTTTAGCAAACAATCCACAGAATTAACCTCCTTGAGTGACTCACAGACACCAAAATCTGCATTGTGCAGGACTCCGGCACCAAACCCTCAGCTTCCTGACTTAGGGAGAAGGTGTACTTACCAACTCCTCTCCTTCAGTCTAGTTTAAGCAAAATTATTATATATGTTCAGGAATGTTGTTATTCACTAAGGGTAGGCTTAATCTCTTGGAAATTAAGTTAAACTTCAGCAATGTAACTTAGTCATCCTGACACTTTCTCTTCCCATTGCTAGAGCCACTGCTAGAGAGAAAAACCATCCACTCTTACAGAAACATTTAAGGTAATTCCCAACCCATCCTTTGGAAGTTGTATTATCTCCTGCCTGCCCAGGAAGAACTCAGGGACTACAGAAGAGGTGTTTTCATTTAACGGGGTATATGTTCAAAGTAAGTACAACAGAGACTGATCTCTCCATCCTCCAGAGCTGACAGCACAGTCCCTCCAACAAGCATGAGAGATGTGGAAAGTAATTCAAATAAACCTTTATCCAGCTGCATACAGCGCATTACATGAAACAATATTCGTTGTTTTGCAAACACTGAAAGTGCTTCACTCGCAGAGCAAACTATCAATAGTACATACTTTCAAATGATTTAATCACCCACTTCTATAGCCTGTTCCAAGTTCTCCCTAGAGAGTGATGCTTGCCAGCTATTCATCTTCAAACATATATCATTAAACACAGAGAGTAGAATGGCCTTTCATTGACATTATTGTTTAATGGCACAAGGTAATAACCATCAAGGTACTGTACAAAATCCCAAAATACTGAAAAGAGGAGAGACAAGGGAAGAAGCCTACGAACTGTGACCTGTTAAGAAGATGTTGGCTTCTCTTCAGGTTTCAATAATCCAAAGGCACAGGGGTTTCACTTTTTACTACTTTGAGCACAGGTCAGAGAACCCATGTCCTTGCCCTTAGGTCACCAGGCTGCAGATGCCAAATACTTTTCAGTTTCTGGGCAAACAGCAGTTCTCTAATCTGCGCGCAGTGTACTCACATCACTCAGTGCATAATGAAATACTACTTTTTTTCCTCTCACTGCTGAGTTAGCATGGCTATCATATCATCACTCACATTTTCATCCTTCCCATCATTGCTTGTCAGTCAAAGAACTGCTGCTCCATTCCTGAGTTGTAGATTATGAACAAAGGCAACTTTGAAAAACAAAAAAAAAGCCAACTTCAAACCATTTGATCTCTCCTTTCATCCCCAGCCAACAGCAAACAAAACTAAACCACAAAAAACCCCCCAGATGTTCATGCATTCAACAGAAATGATCATATAGCGTGTCACTGTCTTAATCCAAATATTAAAAATGCAACAATCAAAACGAGGTATTAAGAAGGGACAAAAGGACATAGAGTCCCCAGGAGTGTTCTTATCATTACACAGGAATTACTTTTAAGGTTGTGATGCTTTTTGGAAATTTAGTAACAGACCATTAATTTGATACAGAAGCAGAAGCTTTCACCCAGAGACACACTCCAGTGCTTCCTATGGTACTAATCTAGCTATAAAGTTTGTCAAAATTTTATCAGAATAAATTCTTCACTACATTCCATAAGATGAAAAACACTCTACAGGTTGAATGCTGAATATAATTCAGCCAGTAAAGATAGTCATGTTCATCAGAAGTCAAAGGTAGTAAACAAGGTTCAGTTTTGCATAGGAAGGGTAGAAAGACATCACTTGTCTAATGGGAATTGTATAGCTATCACTCCACCTAGAAGCACTTGCAATTTGAATGCAACAGGACAACTTGCTTTTCATCAGTTCCCATACACGTTCCTGCTG
>NW_010391606.1:30827-57765 GCF_000710305.1 Buceros rhinoceros silvestris | reverse complement strand
GAGGGTACTACAGGATTTGCAGCAGCAGCTGATGGCAATACATGGATTAAGCTCAACACTGGAGACATGAATACTGGTGTAAATTCTGCCTTAGAAAGAAAGTCCAGTGAGAGACCAGAGATGCCAGAGCCTAACTTTTTGAAAGTGAAGTTGGACAAAAGTCTGCTACTAATGGTGCTCACATTGCTGCTGTATTTCCACAGCAATAGCATTCATTTAAATAATTGGTTCTGGTTTATGCTGGTTGGTTATAAGGTCACAATTCAAGCCTCAGTGAATAACTTGTTATTTTTCTCTCCGCCCTCACCAAAACATTAGTCCATGCAGGTTCCAGGTATAGTCTCCCAGTTCAGCGAAAAAGAAAGAAACTAAGCAAGGAAAGCATTAATTGTCCAGGAAAAAAAAAAAAAAATATTCCTTATACCCCAACAAAGTGGAACTAATATATCAGGCATAAAATCCAGGACTACATACTAGTGGTAATCATACACCTATAATTTGAAGATTATGAATATCTAAGATTTTAACTCAAAAGAGAAAAACCCAAACAATGCTAAGGGAAAAAGGAAGGAAAACCCACAAGTTCCTTGAAAGCAAATCAGTCTCAGTGCTTTTGCAGTGGGTAAGGTTTTGCGATGACTACTGTGATGATAGACAAAAACCATCAGAGTTCTCAGATGCTCTGTATGCATGTCATTACCTGCAACAGCATTTCATTGAAGCTGACATATCTACAGCGAGGACTTCCAGCTGCCAATGTTTACTGAGCTGAAAAAGGTCAAAGAAATAAAACTGACCTTTTCACGTGGGCCTGCTGGGTAAACATGAGGCATTGCTAAGCTTGAAAATGGATTAAAGGGGCAGGGGAGGAGGAATGCTCTCGCAAGAGCCTCCATGGCTGAAATCCAGCAGTGCCTTCTCCCCATCTAGTGAAGTCACAGCAGCCATTTGGGCTCAAATTTGTTGGCTTTCAGGGTAGGGGATTTTGACCCAGTGTTACATCTGGCAGCAGGAGTGGGTCTGTGCTAGAGATTGGAAAGCAGTTCTGCTCAGTCGTCTGGGAAGGCAAATCCAAATCAGACCCACAGGGATATTCTGTACCTTGCTCGTGAGGCACACAGGAAAGGTGGCATTAGTTTTGCATCAGGTTCCGATCTCCCCAGGGCCCCTCCTTTAGGGAGAAGGGAGCACTTAGTCTCTCAAGGTTAGGTACCGAGGCCACCTTGGATTTGCACAGCCAGGCTCTTCCCACATCCCAGCTCTTCAGTGATCAGAATTACTCAGGCACTAGCTCTTGTTTCAGCACTCAGCACTCCATTATCTCTTCTGTGAGCACCCACAACATTAAAGACCACATGCAGTATGATAGCAACTGCTGGGTGGTGTCCTCTTCGGAAAGTCCTGACCATGGTTAGTTATTAGGAAAGGAACACAATGCCAGGAAAGCCTCACCACTGGATACAACCCAGTTTTGCTCTGTGGTTTCAGAAGCTTACTCTCAACTGCTTCCAGATTGTGGAAGATATGCGCAGGGTAGAATGAAGGTTCCTTCACAAACACAGGAGCAGCAATAGCTGCTGTGAAGTAGCAAATTCAGCACTGAGCAAACACAAACCCTGCACTCTTAAAGCCATAGTAGGATTGCTAGGCGGACAACAACCCAACTTGCTGTGGTCATATCAACATGAAGCAGTTATTGTGAAGTCACAATAATCATGGACAGCAGCCAACAACATATGAGTTTCATAATTTCTTTTTTTAAATTGGGCAAAACACTGATTCAAAGTCTATCCATCATAACTGCTCACTCTAATATTATTGTACTAAAGTTCATACTTTTTGTGACTTAACAGCCTGCTGATGCAAGTGACTGTCACCAAGTCAACTCCACATAAAAATAAACGAGGAAGAGAAACACAGGCTGATCAGTAACAGATTTACCTTTACAACTGTCTTGCCATTTGAAGAGCACGTCCTTTTACAAGCCAGAGCAGTATTTCCTTTTGTGTGGATTTTACTTTTTTCCTTGAACATTCAAGTGCATCTTTAATGTATTATTCAAACAGAAGCAATGATTAATTAATCAAAACTCCGTTGTGTAGGGAGAAGAAAACTGGGCTCTTGTGCAATACTCAGCCAGATGCTCCAACTTAAAGGGAATCATAAGGGAGGATGTGTCAGCAATAGTGCTTAATTATGCAATAAAAAATGACGGGATTTCAGAGACAGCTTTTAGGTTTTTAGCAGCTTCTCTTTTCAGTACTTCTCGTCGTATATGGGGTATGTCTCTCCTACCTTTTCCCGTTTATTAGTTATTGCCCCAAAGAGCGCTTGCTCAAATCCCATGCAATCTGGCTTGCACAGAACAACCACCACCTGGATTCAAAATCGACCTAAAATAGGTTGGTTTAGATGACCAGTGTCCCCCACATGGGCAGCAATACTACAGGTAACGAAGACAGACCTGTGTAACAGGCAAATAATCAAATCCAGAGACAGGAGGGCTGGTCTCTACTTTTGCTTTCTTGAGCTATATGAGCCAGCTCATTTCCTCTCCCAAAGCACATCTTTTTAAAGTTCTGAATTTAAGACCTACCAAAAAAAAGAAGTTTTTAAAATGTTTAAAACCGTTTCAGTGCATTATCCTAATCCTGTCTAGGAGAGGTTTGAGTAGGACTGTTTTAAAGAGGGAACAAACTGTTCTACCACATTTGTGGTGGGCAAAAGAGGAATCATAATCTGTAACACCTACAAAGACAATGCAAGCTAGATACTAAGACAAACATCCTTCCAGCAATAGCTGGAGAATAGGTTATCGAGACTTTCTGTGGAGCAACTATTCTCAGTAGCCTAGACGTCTCGAAGAAGCAGCTGGATGCAATTCTGTCAGAAACAGTTCATGTTGACTTGTTCTTGCCACAGGGCAGAGATGAGCTACATGATCTCTTCCACCTCTACTTTTCAACAATTCCCTATTTTTTAAGAAAAATCCAGAAGTTTTAAATTGTCATAACTTTTCCAAAGCACTGAGCTCTTCATTGTTTCTATTCATGAAAATATCTATATGAATTAGTTGAAGAAATAGGTTTTTCAGAAGTTTTTAATGTTTTGTGCAAAATAATTCTACCTTCTGGTTAATACTTCTAATCAGAAGTTACAAGAAACCATCAGCCTGAAGAACTTTTTTGGGTTTTTTTTTCCTGTCATCTAAAATAAGAGGTAAGGTTTTAAGAGATTAAAAATAATGTAATAAAAATATGGAATGAAGCAACTGTTCACTGCTCATCAGCTCTAGCACTCAAAGGCCATCAACTTGGCTCCAACCAGTGCCCTTATTCCCCATCAGAATCGCTATCTGATGCCCTTAAGTTAGCAAAAAAACAAAAAAGTCACTAAACATCTGATTTAAATATATGTAAAATGTGAAGGCAGAAAAGATATTTTTGAAACTTTGTACTTTATTAAACCTCTTTACCTTTCCTCCCACCCCATATTTCTTTCTCTAACCTACTGCATCCTTCCCAAAGTCAGACCTTTCTGCCTCCACAATCACATATGTTGTCAAAATGCAACACTGACATAGTAACAATGCAGACAGGCGAGAGAAGCACACTCAGGGAAGAGTTATCCAGGAGGAACAGACAACAACAGCAAAGATGGAGAAGTAAAAGCACAGCAGTTTACATTTGAAAGTCACAAGAGGAAAAGAAAATGCAAAAACACATGTAAAACTTGAAGCTCTCATCTAACATTATTTCATTTTTTAGGTAAGAGATGATTGTTCCAGAAACTGCCAAAAGTATCTTAGCAAGACCCTCAATTGTACCAGCATGGGACACACAGGAGACTACTGAGATTCTCACTGTTTACTGGACCATTGCAATTTAATCAGACCCACAGACTTTAAGGTTATTGTAATGGTGGTTTCTGCCTTGTTCTGTAATGAAAATCAAAGAAGATCCTTCAGACTCTCACATTAAACACAACAGCTGCTTTGGGATGGAAAATCTCTTGTAGAAAAGTACTAACCTTGATGATGGCTTCATGAGATATTGCACCTACTATATCTGTTTGATAACTTGTTCCAATGCTTACTTAGCCATACTGTTAAAAACATTTCTAATACAATTACCTAAATGGGCAAGATGATTTTTGCTTTTCCCAGGAAACCATATACCTGTACGCAGAATCACAGAATTGTTTTGGCTGGGAGAGACCTTTAAGATCATCAAATCCAACTGTTCACCCTGCACTGCCAACTCACCACTAGACCATGTCCCTAAGCACCACATCTATACATCTTTTAAATGCCTCCAGGAATAGTGACTCCACCACTTCCTGGGCAGACTGTTCCAATGCTGTACAATCTTCTCTGTAAAGAAATTCTTCCTAATTATCCAGCCTAAACCTCCCCTGGCGAAACTTGAGGGCATTTCCTCTTGTCCTCCTGTTATTTGGGAGAACAGACTGACTCCCACCTCACTACAGCCTCCTTTCAGGTAGTTGGTAGAGAGTGATAAGGTCTCCCTCAGCCTCCTTTTCTCCAGACTAAACATTCCCCAGTTCCCTCAGCTGCTTCTTCCAGGGCTTGTTCTCTAGACCTCTGACTAGCTTTACTGCCCTTCTTTGGACACACTCCAGCATGTCAACGTCCTTCTTGTAGTGACGGGCCCAAAACTGAACACAGTATTCGAGACGCAGCCTCACCAGTGTCTAGTACAGGGGGACAACCCCTTCCCTGCTCCTGCTGGCCACACTATTGCTGACACAAGCCAGGATGCTGTTGGCTTTCTTGGCCACCTGGGCACACTGCTGGCTCATATTCAACCCTAAGTCCTTTCTGACTGGCAGCTTTCCAGCTGCTCTTCCCCAAGCCTGAAGCTTTGCAGGGGGTTGTTGTGACCCAAATGCAGGACCCAGCACTTGGCCTAGTTGAACCTCACCCAGCTGACCCCAGCCCATCAAACCAGCCTGTCCAGATCCCTCAACAGAGCCTCCAGAAACAGACCATTACAACAAAAAATAAATCTAAAATTATTACCCAATAAGACACAATATGAGCAAAGGTAACTGTTCACTGGATACTCTTTCCAACTGGGAAGTAATTGGCAAGGACAAATCATCTCCCACTAAAGATGCAGCTAGCCTTCTGTCCTGAATTCAAAGAGGTAAGATGCAAGAGATTGCCCTTACAACAGCACCCAGTGAAATCAGAGTCTGTAGGAAAATGAAGCTAATTACACATAGTTGTTTGGTCTTTTCCTGAAAGCTGACAATTGCTACAGGCAATGATACAGAGGTATCTGAACCACTTCACCTGAATTAGCCAGTATGTCCAAAAAAGAAAAGAAGGTAACTGAGACCCCGGAAGGCAGGTTGCCCTTCTGCATGACTCTACTCTTGCACTAATTAGCCATTTCTCAAGAAGCAGGAATAATTAGTGTTAATTTCAGTATCATGCTATGAAGGGCATATTACATATCAATACCTTTCCTTGGCACTGCAGTGGACGTACCTCAACAGCTGGATAGCTGCGCTCTTACCAGAGTTGTGTCTGTAACATATTGATGACACCAAATTGCTACATCCTTTTCAGAAACTGAACTTCTTTGCTTCTTGCTAGTCCTTCCACATTTGCTCTCTGTAGTTATAGATAAAATATTTCAAGACATATGCCATAAGGGTTTTGGGTATTTAATTTTTTAACACTCATGCTGACAGCATATGATGATGCAAATCTAGAAAGATGAATTTGGATCTAGAAAGACGAATTTACTTAATTCTGGTGATGACAAAAGCCACTCTATAGGTTTACCTATAACCTGATCTTTTTCATGCCCATGAGTCAGAAATGACAGCAAGTGCCAGCTACACTGGTCCTTTGGTCAGTGTGAACACTAACATGTCCTAATCCAGCTAATCTAAACCCTCCAAGTTTGTCATCAGTTGGGGATCTCCCTTAAAACTCTCTTCTCCACTTCCCTACAGAAAGAGATATGGACACAAGGCTAATCAAATAGTTATATGATCCTGTCCTCTCCTCCAAGCATCCTCCCTGCTGTCCAGAGACATTGTGAGGAGTTGGCATGAGAATTCAGATAACTCTCAAAGCAACAAACAGTCCCAAGAAGAAGCTTGAATGATTTTCTTTCTGCTAAGCAGTACGTAAAGCTCCTTTAACATTTACTCAAGCACCTCTGTGAGGTATGACTAGGAAGTATTTGACTTACTCCACTTTGTGAGGCAGCTCTGCCAAAATAAAAACCCAACAAAAAACCAACAAAAAGCCCACAACACACCAAAAAAAAAAAACCCCAACAGAACAGGGAAGGGCAAAAAAAAAGTAAGCCAGCAAGTAGTCATTACAAACCCAAATCCTGCTTTCCACAGTTGCACATCAGATGTTGGTGATGAAGATGGGAAAGGTAACAAGAAAACAGGGTGGCAATGCTGCAGATTCTCCAAGAAATTCAGTCCATGTTTGGCATCTTTTAAGAGAGACTGAAAAAGAAACTCTTGCTCTTTTTCTTTGCTCTCTGTGGAATAAAGCTATTTAATTTTAGAACAGAAGTCACTTCATATCTTTCATCTAAGCATGGGCAGGGGAAGGGTGGATTACCACAGAACCACAAGCAAAACCATGACTATGTCAGTGCTCATCACCAAGGAGTAGGGACAGGTGATAGATCTGGAATTGAACTCGCCTCCACCAAGCTAGATACATCCCCAGACTCGCCACATCCTCAGGCTGGCTCAGTTAGCTTATGTGCTCCTAAAACTTCCAGAACAGACAGCAAGGAGCCAGCCTTGCTCTAGGGCACCTCTGACTCCCTAAGCACACTTAGGTCAATTAGGAATGACTTTGCACTTGAATTCAGATTTCTGTTGAAGCTCACACTTTTGACACAAAATCGTGGAACTGTCTCCAATATGGATACTGTAGTGATTTTGCAGATGCAAATCCAGATGCAGGGGGGCCACAGCTGTGTATAGGCGTGCTGCCAAGTGTCTGCCATGGCTGGTTACCAACCAGTGATTTATTCCCTTAATTCAAGTG
This sequence comes from Buceros rhinoceros silvestris, assembly GCF_000710305.1. Lineage (NCBI taxonomy): Eukaryota > Metazoa > Chordata > Aves > Bucerotiformes > Bucerotidae > Buceros > Buceros rhinoceros. The sequence goes on along the minus strand of NW_010391606.1, from coordinate 50,708 downwards.
CCTAACCCATCCTAGAACAGCTCGTCTTTGCCCTGATGGCTCCACAGGCCAGCCAGCAGATTATCCTTCATTCTGAGGATCTAGGGTGGCCTTTGCCAGCTGCACCATCTCGCATCCATTTGTCATTGTCATTTTCACTACCAAAGTGCTTCAAGGTAATGGAAGTGGCCCTTCGCACTGGTCAAGGCTAAGTGTTTAAAAACATATCGCTTTTGAGCTCTACTTCTAAGTCTTCCCTTCTAAGAACCCCAGGCGACCTCAGTATCTGATTTCTGATTAGAAGAGGGTACCCACTTCCCCAGATCTGCTAACTGCACTCCTGTTAATACAGCCCAGGATGCTGTTAGCCATCCTCATTACCACGGCACATGGCTGGCTTACGTTCAGCTCACTGTTTGCAAGATGCCCAGGTGCTTCTCTGCAGACCTGCTCCCCAACCAGTCTGTTCCCAGCCCATATTGCTGCAGGGGTTTATGTCACCCCAGGCTCAGGACTTCACATTTGCCCTCATTCAGTTTCATCAGTTTGCTGTTGGCTCACTCCTCCAGCCTGTCTAGGTCCCTCTGAATGGCAGCCGTGCCCTTAAGCTATTGACTGGTACCCCAAATCTGACATCATTTGGGAAATGTAATCTGCAACAATTTGTGTCACAGCCCACTTCCGTTTTCCCCTACGTGCACAGGTACTGAAAACTCCATCCTAATCATAGCTTAGCTTCCTCCTGTACTGCCTGACCATATAAGAGGAGCCATTCAAAGTGTTAAAATATTTATGTCACACTCCCATCCTCCAGGAGCATGAATGAAATAAAGCACAAATCCTTCCGACTCATCTGCCTCTATGAGGCAGAAAAACAGCATTTTATATATTGCCTTTTAAGGTAAGGGCTCACTTTCTCTCCATGCAACATACAACCTGAGCAGACTACGAAAATCAGATGCAGCCTTGCTGGAGATTTTTTGAACATTCCCATCAGTCAGTGGCATGTAAAAGCACAGCCTTGCCATGCCACATTAGAAAGTGCCTTTGACTGTCAGAAGCCTCTCCTAGAAAGGTTTCTCAAAACTGCCCTTAATTTGTTCATTATCCTTTTGACCTCATTTCCAGTGCGCCTGACTGCATCACCTTTTCAGCATTTAACTATTCCCTTTTCCACCCAAGCTGAAGGCTAAGGTTTGGCTTTGGACCCCTTTGTCTGCTCTACACTAGCTCATTAAAAATTTGGTGTTCTATGAATGTGAGAAAGGACAGACAACAGGAGCTAAAGAAATGCTAAGATACAAAACTGGAAATGATAAAAATCACTCAGTGGACGCAAAGAATAAATCAGCATTTGTTTCTAACCTTCCCAGACTAACGCTTTTTTGTTCATCTATTTTGAAGTGGTTAAGTGTGGGCACCAATTGTGTTCTGCTAGTCAGCAGCATTCCATCGGCTTCCCAACAGAGTTTTTTAAAAAAAAAAAAAAATCAGAGAAGGTAGGAACATTTCTGTTAGACTACCTTAAAAAAAAACACCACACACACACGCCTGAGCTCTTCTCCATTTCTATCTCTTCTCTAAAACAGCAACAGGAAACACTCAGCTCAGTACTGGTCCTTTCAGAGCTTTCTTAACAAATGCTTGTCTGTCACAGTGAAACCAACTTCCTGAGCATGAATTATTCATGTTCAAGGATAAAAGTATCAGAGTGGATAACCCAGAAGATTAGGACATTTCTTGCATGGCACTCTTCTTCTGCAGGGCAGGCTGTTTCTGTTATTTGTAGCTAAGATTTGCCAAGAAAGTTAAACTCAAACGAGACATCTAAAGGTCTTTTTGGATTGCTACTTTGCCTCTCCTCCTATTACTGTTCATCACACAAAAAGCTGCTTTGACATTTTCACATCATTCATCCAAGACTAGGGACACAAATACAAAATTCAAGAGCTTCAGAGAGTCAAACACCAGCAGAATCCAGGTTGGGATTTCCACGAGATGGGCTCCTGAACTCACTTAGGACCTTCTTAAACGCCAGTCATAAGTGGCATGATAGAACCATGTTTGGTTTTGTTTGTTAGGGAGCAGGAGGGGATGCTGCTTCATCACCTGCAGTGTTCTTTTAGTAGCTTGGGAGGTTTTTAAATGCTCTGCAATCGATGCTATTACCCAATGACGAAAAGTATAGTTGCTCAGGGTTACACATATGGGGGAAAGGAATAACTGGAAATTAACTTGGATGATTTTTTTCCTAGAAGATACCATTTGAGGAAGAATTAGCTACAGATTCTCCCTTTATGTGAATTAGATTGTACATTTTTAGGTAAAACAGTGAATTCTCCTTTCACTTACATGCTCCTGTTCAGGATGCAGATCCAATAAAGTAGACAAAGAGGTGAATCAGCTTCCATTCTGAATTAGGGGTCAAATTCACTAATTTCTGCATTTTCTATATTTGTAGAAGTTATCTATAGCCCCAGTCTAACCCCGGGCTAAGCCACACTCCCAGCTGTCTGCGGCCTCTGGGCTGCTTTCTCAAAGTTTCTTGTTCTGTATTTTAATACATGATTCATACAAGATATGATTTACCCCTTCATTAACTTGCCTCAGGAAGAGATAGTTGGATGCTATTAGGTCAAAAGCATTTGAAAACATTCCTTCTTTATTGTTGATCTACTTAGTGAATCAATATTCTTCCTACTCAACCAGTTCTACTCTCAAGGGAAGTCAGATGTTCACGGCCCTGACCTTAAATATTGACCTTTAGCCCATCACTTAAAATGATAGACAGTAATTACAAAATTGGTGGACAGAACTGTCAGCTGAGGGGAAAAAAAAAAAACCAAACAGGGTAAGTCAAAGATGATTGGAAAGAAAACGCATATACACTCAGATCTGGCTAACAGGATCTCACTAAAAGGGTAACATATTGTACCTTGCCTCTGATCACAAATACATAGGTTTTCTTAAAAATATCAGATCCGGTGTATGTTTCAGTCTGGTAATTCTGAATATAAAGAACTTTGATTCAATTTCTTGTATGTCAGACACATTATACCTTCCCCGCTCAAGTCTGCTGGTAAAATTCTTGGAATCTCAAGAGCTCTAGTAATACTGCTTTATTTATCTTAGTGTGACCAAAAGAAGACTGCTGCTAGCTGGTATGAATTCAAACCCTATATTCCAAGAAGTGAGCACCTTGCAAACTGTAGTTAGCACTGTTGCCTCACTTGAAAAGAACAGGATTGTTTGATTTGTTTTCCCTTGGTTTTCTTCTTCTTGAGAAAACAAGCACTAGACCGGTCACCTGAGCTCTTCAGTACCACAGAAGCCACATCCACAAAGTTCAAGCTTCAGAAATCTTCAGTGAGCCTGGCTAACCATCTCATTATGATCCGAAGAGGACTAGACTTGCATAGGGCTGGTGTTCTCACCTCCTGAAAGTCAGAAAGAGATTTCCTTCTGTGCTTCCAGCCTCTGCTTTTGAAAAATTAACTTGCAGCTACAGAGTTCCACGCCAGAATGGAAAAGCTTCCTCGCCCAGCATTTCTCTGTCTGAAGAAACACACTAATCCAGCCTACAAAGCAGAAGCTGTGCCTCAATAGTGGTAGAAAGGGCAGTATTGTTACAGGTTTTTTTAAAATACACCCTTTTTTTATGTTGCTACCTGCCTCTGAGACCAATAAAACTAATCAGTGCAAGTATGAAGCACACTCAGGATGTACTTCTGCCTTACCCCCAACAACGTATATCACAAAATGCCCCTCATATAATCCATGCCAGATAAAACCTTTGTTTCCTATTGGCCTGTCAGCTTACTGTCACACCAGCAAACAAGGCTTTGGAGCAGCATTTGAGTCAGAAGCAGAGGCTTTAAAGAAATCTGTTAAAACATGTCTGAAAACAAATCCCATTAGCAACTTAAGAGAGTTCTTTCAATAGGAGATGGCAAATAAGACTTCCTTGTTTCAATGATACCTTGAAAGATGATAGTCACAATTTCCCAAAACAATGCCCCCTTTTTCCAAAACATTTTCTGAACGCTCCAGAGAATTTCTTAACACAAGCAATTACTGAGCTCAATACATGTGGTCTAGTAGTGCTACTCTTGGTCAAAGGACAGCATAGAAAACTGATAGTTTTCTATGACCAACTACAAAACTCACCACAAAACTAGTTTTCATTATGTCCACTTGTTCACGACCATAATGCAAAGGTGTCTGGTTTTGCCATACTTTTTACTAGGAACAGGGAAAAGGAGCTAGTCTTCCTGTATATCTGAAAACAACCTGACCGTTCAGAAAATTCTTCAAGTTGAAATAGCCCATCGGTTCTGATGGGTTTTTCACTAAACTTCTGGTTGTGACAATACGAGCTACAATATTGTGGATTTCCGATTCGCACACACTTCATTCACTTTTTCCTCACCTTCCACAAACAGATATGTACCAGAGACATTTTGGCAATTAACACAAACATGAATATGAAGTCCCCAACCCTTCCTGACCCTTGTTACAGAAGAACTTAGCAACAATGAATTTAATTCGCTCTTCCAACTACTCAAAGTGGATTGAGGTTGACAGGCAGGGGAAGAAAGATACTGCTTTACCTAAAGTGGGTCCCCTGCCACTGCTGAAAGCTCTTCCATGGTACTTACCTCTCTGCTTTCGAACTAAGCAGACAGAGCAACACTGGAGACTGGAGCATTCGGTTGGCACATCTAGTATTTTCAGGCAAAACGCTTGTCATGTGCCTTTCCTGAGGTGATCTGCATCCACCTTTTCCACAATTTGGGCAGACTAGCTTTTTCAGATAGTTTGCAATGCACTCACTGAGTGGCCACGCATCCTTCACCTGCAAATTGTTGTTACCAGGTGATTTATACAAAATAATCAGTCTGCGTTTTGACTGGACAGGTGTGTCCTGTGATATTCCTCCATACACATACACTACTCCACAACACAATTCCAAGGTTTCTTCTACACATATCATACCTTATTAAAATTTTGCTTATAAATCGATATAGCTGAAGCAAACAACTCCTTGTGGATGTCATTTCAACCCAACACAAAGGTAAATTTTACTTGAATATCTCATTCCAATACATATGAAAGTATGCTATATTAGTACAGATGCCTTCCAGCTACTAACTCCAGAAATAAAAGAACCTGAATTTGAAATATTTACCAGTCCAGGATGACATTTTTTTGACCCAATGCCAGATTTATTTTACCATGTGATTCCTGGCTAGTAGATATATGATTTTTATTTCAGGCAGTAAAGGCTGTTTCTTTAAAGAAATTATTTAGAGAGAAGATGACATTGATAAGTTAATTTCTACGAAGTACACAGTTGCATGCCTCAGATACCAGTTATAATATTTTTTTTAAATACATGAGATGTTTTAAGTCTGTATTAAAAATTACTTACCTGGAGCACATTTTTCCTAGGTAGCCGTGTACTAACAAGGTAAATAGAGTTAGCGCAGCAAGGGTGGAGTTTTTTGTTTTGTTTTTAAGTTTTTGACTTGTTTTTCAAGTCTTTAAGACTTTGACAAGGTTTATGACAGCTCCAGTTTTTCCGCAGACAGGATTCAGTATCAAGCAAGTCTATCATAGGTCAGCTCAAGCATTGATTTGCTTTTAAAAAATGAGCAGAACTGCTTATTCATAAGATGTATCAATTCTATTTCAAATATCTTTAATATCTACCTTTACATGGCAGTGTTATAGGAAGTTGGGAAAGTACCATCCCTAGCCTGAAGATGTATAGCCTGCTTCTGGACTGCTGTTAGCCTCAATAATGAGAGCAGGAACAGAAAACCTCAGTAAGGCGGCACATCTTTGATGACCCCTCTCTTCCAACTGTGCATGTGAGTGAGTGATTTAAGTTGAACTTTTACAGAAAGATCTCCAAGAATCTAGACACAATAGTGATTCAACAGCCCTTTGTCTTCCTCATCAAAAAGTAAAGTCAAACTCTTTCTGTCTTTCAAGCAGTTGATTTTCCTCAGCTATCCACTACATGAATAAAAACCTTTGGTCCAAAAAGTAGTACATCTTACCTGTCAATATAGATGTGGCAAGAACAAGTCTGAAGACTGTGCAGGCTTTTAAGTGTTCATGAGCTTTTTGTGCAAGCATGAAACCATTATCCTCAGCTTCCAGATCAAAATGCCACACAGAAAAATGCTGTCTATTATGAGGGAAATCACACCTGCAGATTTTAAGAAAGAAGTCTCCACTACCCTCTACATTTGAGAACAAACCAAAGAGCATGCAAAAATTCAGGGTTAATAGAATCACCGGCAAGAGTCTGTTCCCAAGGATTGTGTCAGCAGTTCAGGGAAGATCTGTGTGGGTACAATCTCTAAGAGATCTTAGGTCATTTGGAATGTAGAAGTCATTGTTCATTTTCCATATACATGCTACTCGTAACTTAAGACAGAATTCATCTAAGATAATTTTAGTTCTCTAAATTCTTGTTGTCCAGACAGAATTCATTATGCAGACTCACGTTATGATCCATGTAGAAAGACAGGCAGCTCCAAAGGGCGCTCTCATATCTGTTGACACAGTGTCTGTAACAGACCCTATGTCCAACATGCAGCTAGCCAAATCTTACTTATCCCAGCTGAATACAGACTGATATTAACTACTAAATTAAATATTTCTAAACAAAAACCACTAGCATTTTTGCATTGCAGAGCCATTACTTGATATTTATACACGATAGTTATGTGTGACAGGTTTCCCTGTTGTAGGTTTACTACTTCAGCCAGCATCCCCCACACCCTGTTAAACTCAGAACCAGTTGCACATCAGTTGAAGACAGCAACTTAAATTCACGGTTTGGTCTAGCAACCAACAGTACTTGAAGATCAATAAATTTTTTGAGGTCAAGGAAGTGCAAGACCCCAGCACAGGACAAGAATCAGACTCTTCTGGATTTGATCTCAACTTGCCTTTCTTATAGCCTTGGACAATTGAGCAACACCAACACTGCAGCAAGATTCAATGAAATGTCAACACGCACATGCTAAGTTTGAGAAGAATTCCCAATTCCCACTGATGTTAGCAAGAAAATTCTCTTACAAGGTTAACTCACTTCAGCACCTAACTGCACAGAGTGCTATTAAGGACTCATTACCTCAGCTAAAAAGTTTTGATATACCTTTATCTTTGTAATCAACATAATAAGGACAATTACATTTACTCCGTGCTTTTTAAGGAGCTGTGTGGAGTCATTAATTTCTCTTTACTGTGAAGAAGAACGCTGCTCTATGCCAAGTCAGAATACAATTCTAAGGCCAAGCAGAAGCACCCTTATTTAACAAAGCTATAACTGCTCAGAAGACTTAAACAGGAAAAAAACTAATCTCCTACTGAATTACTAGGAGCAACACAAACATTTGCAGAAGATGGGAAAAAAAAGACGACAGAGAAACAGTAGAAAGAGAAGCTAGTCCTTGTAGGACACCACATACCCTGGAGAACTTGCCTCAACTCTCTATTTTGCTACAAGCTTTCCTGTCATAGCTTAGTCTGTTTAGTTTCCCTGTACTTCTGTTCCACCTTCCACTTCAGGAAAAATGACAGCACTGCCTGTGTGTTATCCACACTACAGGGGAGGATAAAAACCATTAGCCTGATTTCACATGAACTTAGATACTCATTGCAATCTAGCTACAACTACCCAGAACTCTGCATGAACTCCTTTTCCTGCCAAAAACCTCAGTGAAGGCACATCTTTGCTGCTTTTTTTTTCTGAATGCTGTACACTTCTGAAAGAAGTCTGGAAGAGGAGGACTAACTCTTGGTACCTGCAGAGCCCAGGACACAAAGCCTGGACCACAATTACAATGCAAAAGCCAAATCCAAAGAGAACTTGTGCAGAAGTCCTCAAAACACAAGTGCTTTGTGTGAATATTTTACTCAACAACATTTAATTCAGCAGCAGCTAAGAACACATTAAGTTTAACTGAAAATTAGAGAAAACTTTTCATTATCAAGTGATAAAATTACTTTTTGCCCCACTTTGCACCCATTACTCCTGTCTCCAACAAGATTGAATCCCTTAGAAACATTTTTTATGAAATGTATCCACTCCAAAATTCTCCCAAGAAATAATTACTAAGAACTTCCATCTATATTTCATTAAAGCTGAAAAGAGTCTCACCATAAGCGAAGTAATTTAGACCTTCCACCAAGAACTTAGCACTTATTGCCAGTGATAAATTTAAGGAAGTGGCCTGGGTTGGGTGCGTCATCTTAACAAATAGAAAAGTGAGGAACTTTGTTGTATGTCATGAAAGAGTTTCAGGTGAGAAGTGGACTTCATTGAGCCTCTTAACCTAATGAAGGTCTGATCTACAGCTCATTAAGAGACAAGAATCATTCCAACAATCTTCACGAGCTTTGCACCTGGCTCTCTGAGAAAGCAGTAATTTCTTTCTGTGACATACTTTCAGAATAGCACAGGGGAAACCGTCTTGCCATCAGCATCAACAGTGAAGTTTAGGGTCCTCAGCAAGGACTGGATTTCAAAGGATGTTTGTTTCTCTCTCAAACTTCAGATATCTTCATGGGAAAACAGCTCTCAGTAATACCTGACATCAGCATTGTGGCAAAGGAGGCAACTGACTTCAAAAATGCTAGCTAGGTACCATAGCAAGGCAATACAGAGCAATACATCATACATAGCAATACATCATCAATGTAATGATGGTGAGAAGTGTGAGGAAGGATGGAAGGAGGTGAAATCATGTGCAGTACGACATGGATGCAGTCCAGCTGACAAGCCCGTCCTAGGGGTGAACACTGCAGACCCAGGAGAAGAGGACCTTAAGGCACATGAGAACTAAAAAGCTTAAGATGCATTGTGGAGTCCTTTCCAACTGAATCATTTCTACCAAAAATTTGAATTTTGAGGGCATTTATTTCTAGTTATTTTATTTCTAGTTATGTTTGGGGTTTTTCTCGCTCTTTTTTCATTAAGCACTACATTTTTATTTGAAAAGTTAGCAGTTCTCACGTACCCTAAAAGAATAAAACACAAAAATGGTTTTGTCAAACACACAGTCAGGGTCCCTCCATCACTGTGCTAAGTTCCCTACAGCTCCAATAGTGAGGCAATCCTGAATCAAAACCACTCACTGAGGAGCACTCCTGAAATGTACAAAAAGGTATTTGTGCATATCTCCCCATGTAAGTTCTTCTTCAGTTAAGATAGAGTCCAACATTTGACACGTTCTCTGGGCTTACCATAGTCAGTTCACTTATGTGCTGTGGTAGCATTATTCAGCACCTCACTGAGCTGCCCTTTCTTACTGCGAAGTGCTGCTGGTTTTGTAGTGCTCTTTGGTTCCTATTTAAAAAAGAAGAAAGTGGGGGGTTCATTCTGTTGTTAAACAGACAGGCTGCTTGTGTCTTCAGAAAATGAAGGCTTGAACACCCTCAGAAGCAAGATTGTTATTTTCTTTTTAAACAGCAAAATAGATTTTAGGTTTCGGGGTTTTTGTTTGTTATTGCCAGAGTTCAGAAAGAGCATTCAGTGGTACAGTGCTGAATTCAAACCATTTCCTTGCAATCAGGGTGAACCGGGTGTTGAATGGGAGAGCCAGGGAGTAAGAGACTGCTCATAACTGCTATTAGCCTGGGTAGATCACTTACCCCACACCGCACTGCATTCCTTGATCTCACCTGGATGCAAGCCCTCTAGGACAGGTTGTCTGGTCTGTGGATTTTCATCACCTAAAGGAATTATTCCAGTTGTCTAATCTGGCTGCCCCTGAGGAGTTCAAAGCCATCCCTTGAGGTTCAGGGCAAACAATCCTATTAATCTGTGGAAATATCAGGGTTTGAAATTTAACCCACTGCTCGTTCTTCCTGACCTTTTAGTTCCTCCTGTCCAAACACCCCCTCCTCTTTCTTCTGCAGATTGCTCCCCTGCTCCTGTCACAATCCCTTCGTCTTCTGCACACACCCGGGCCACACTGCAGTTCCAAAACTTATTTTGGTGATTCTGTGTGGGCAAGAGCGGTGATGTTCACAACCCAATGGCCCATGGCAAGGCACAGCCAAGCTGCAAGTCTCTGGAGACTGCCCAGACTGCTCCTGTTTTATCGCCAGCCATGGCTTCCTTTCAAATGGCTGCAGCAGCTCACCTGCAGCAAGCTGAAGTCCCATCTTAGACAGAAAAAGTACACATATCGCAGACAGCACCTGCAGAACCCTTGTCACATTTAGTAGGTGATAATTACAGGCCAGTTTTCTGAGCAGTTGTTTTGTGATAATGTTTTGAGAAGTAGGTTGTAACTTTCAGGCAAAAACAAGCACAAATGCTGCTGTAGCACCACATTAATGTGGTTTGGATATAGGATTTGCAAGACACCCAAGATGGTAACCTCTGTTTCTCAGCTACTGACTGCAAGCCAGTTAATGCTGTTAATGTTGTACAAGTGTGTACAAGTGTGAACAGAATCCAAAACTAAGGCCAAATCTGCCAGAGCCAAGCTAGCTCCCCATCAGAGGTGGGATAAGCAGTAGCTTAGGATCAACAATTTGAAGGTTTAGTTCGAACAAGCAAATTGATTTGGAAGCACTGGAACTCTAAAGGTCATGGCAGATTTTCCTAGCTCCTTAGGTTAGGAATGGTCAGCACTAGTATTAAATTTGCATGGTTATCCAGAGGCACCAATGTTATCTTCTCTAGTCTGACCCATATAGTGATGTCTTCCACAGCCACCTAACGGCAGAGCTCCCTGCAGCATGAAGTCTCAACTCATCTCCTGCTCCACTGATGCAATACACGTCTTCCTTAAATTTCCTTCCTCTTCCCCACTCACCTTGCACCATCTTTATAGGTGAATATTTGCTGGGTCACTGAATACTCAAAACCACCTTCTGGATGGCACATACCTTCAGGGGCTCCCAGTGAGCCTCTGACCCTGCTGAGACTGTCACAAGTGATGTATTGTCTCCTGAGGTGCAAGGCCATGGGGGTCAATACGAGTCCTGCAGAACCCTAGCAGTGGCCCTCTCTCAAGGGTTCAATTTAGTCCCTGAATAGGACCAGAGTGATCAAGCTGAGCGCTTTCACAAATACTAAGTTCATACGATGACACACACACAGCAAGCACCCCGTTCTGTTCCTATACATCACTCTTCACTGGGAGTCCCAACATACTTCAAGGCTGAGTTGTGGCTTTTTGCCATAGATAGAAAAGTGAGGCATTAAGTCAACACAGCTCGTCTGCTGACATCAGACATGCATAACTGTAACTCTGAGCACCACAATAAAGCTACATCCAGTTAGAACCATTGAGAAGAACACATATCCTCCAAAAAAAAATGTGATCTTGAGGTATGGGCATTTTCTATAGCAATCAGAGAGCAGCAGAAGCTTTACCATGAGTGGTCTTGACTTTCTCAGAACTGGCCTTTATTTATTTAGAACATTGAGGAATAATTAGTGGTTTGGTTTTAATTTAATTAGCTGAGGTTTTAATTGTTTGTATCCTGTGTCCAGAAGTGCTCATCTTTAGAAAATGCTGCATCACTTCTATTTTCCAGGAGGACCTATTTTAGTAATAGAACAGACCATTTCATTTCCCCCATCTCGAGCAGGATGAGCCATTCCAGCCTCTCTCTCAAGCTGGCACAATAAAGAACATGAAAGCTGGCCAGACATTTGCCCAATATCACATTCTATTAAATACCATACCTATAAGCTCTCCAAAATATTTCCCTTCCCAAGGCCCCACACGGCAGCTACACAATAAGTAGATGAGAGTGGTGAACCACCTGGTAATCCAGAGTCCATGGTAAGGCCAGGATTTTATTAAAAGCTCTTACTATATGTCAAGTTCCTAGGGCACCTCTGTGGCCTTTTTCACTACAATAAGATTAGCTGTTCTAGTTACAGCAGGTCAGCAGATCCCAGCTGTCCAGACAACGGCAGTTCTGTGCTGAAATACTGAATGAGGCTGAGGTCTGGCCGAGTCAAATTCAGCTCATGCCAACAGACTTCACCTGCTGAAAGGGGTCCCACTCAGGATGCAGCTGAAAGGAGAAAGATGGGAAAAACATTGCAGCCTGGGCAAGACCAACCTCACAAGCAGCATCTAAGAAACACAGGGCAGTCAGGGCAGTCCAAGCTCCTCACTCCTGCTCCCTACAATAAGATTAGCTGTTCTAGTTACAGCAGGTCAGCAGATCCCAGCTGTCCAGACAACGGCAGTTCTGTGCTGAAATACTGAATGAGGCTGAGGTCTGGCCGAGTCAAATTCAGCTCATGCCAACAGACTTCACCTGCTGAAAGGGGTCCCACTCAGGATGCAGCTGAAAGGAGAAAGATGGGAAAAACATTGCAGCCTGGGCAAGACCAACCTCACAAGCAGCATCTAAGAAACACAGGGCAGTCAGGGCAGTCCAAGCTCCTCACTCCTGCTGACCTCTGGTGCAGCAGTGCCTTGGGGGCCACAGGGCAACTCTAGACAAACCTCCAAGCAGTTTTCCTCTCCAGGATGCGGTGCAGGACTTATCCCTGCAAGCAGACCCAAGCAGGCAGATCTGTACTGAATCACGCTGAGACTGTCAGCCTGGCCAACCTCTGCTCCACAAGCTATTTCACAGGACAGACGTATCAGTCGATGTCTGCTTCCTGCTGCTATAAATTCACTGTTTTGTAGCATAACCACTCTCTGATTAAGGCGATGTGGAAGATAAAACAATTTACCACGTGGGCAAAACTAGTTTGTCTAGAAAGAACAAGTCAGGCACTGTCACAGGCAGAGATCTGACCTCTCCTGGCTTTCTTCCCTGCAAAAGTAAAAATGTGCGGTTCTTCTGAGACAAAGGCTCAAAGCAATCTCACTCACTGCACAGAGCAATTAGATTAAACACAAAGACCAAATTATCTGCAGATAACCTGCATCACCCCAGAATGCAGACTGAGGTTCCGTCCCCCCCAGTACCACCAGCTTAGATGTCTATTTCCAAAGGAGGATTCCTGCACGAAGCAGCGTTCACCAGTTATGTTAACGCAACCAGACAATCGAAAGGCTACTGGAGAAAAAAAATATCCCAGGTACAAGTACAGCTCTGAGCATGGTGCAGACCTGTTCTGAGGCTTCTGGTTATTTCTCCAACATAAATAACGCTGCCAAACACAGCCACTCCTGCTCTCAATACAACCAAATTCCAATTAATACAAAGCGGCTTCTGCTGCTTCCAAGGCAGAGACATTACAAGCAAGTCAGAAGGGAAAGTTTTCTGCCAAGTTACTGGGTTCATTTACAAGGAAAACTTTTTTCCCCATTCATCTTTCCAGACTTGGTGGGCAATCTGGCACTCTCCAGTCCAGCTGTCCAGCCTGCAGAGCCAAAGGGAGGCTCAGCTCTAAGACAGCAAAGGGATTTAATAACCAATTCCAAATACTTCTACCAAATAAAAGCCTGCTCCTTAAATGGCTTGAAACATTTTTCATGTGCAGCTTCAATCCAGGAAATTAATCAAAATAACACAAACAAAAGCAGATTCAGCTTCTGAACAGTAATACAAATATACGGAGGCAATCCAAATAATTCTCACTGCTTTATTCCCTGGAGAAGCAACTGCATATATTACACAAAGCTTAGATAAAAGTCCGTGTTTCCAAGCAATGAAATTGCTGCCATAAACATCCCTGGATAGGTTTTTAAAACTACTCTAAATAGCCCATCACTGTTTTCTTTTGCTGTCACATTTCCAGCGTTTTCGTGAGCATCTTGACACTTTGTCTCACCCCTCCCCTTACCTGGGTCATCATTCAGGATTCTTCGGGCTCAATAGCCATGACCAAGTTCCCAGCATGCCTTGATCATCCTGCTCACCCTGCGTGCTTCCCTTTACGTCTTTCATGGCTTTATTGACAACCACAAGTACCTTCCAAGTATAAACCACCTCTTGTCTATCATCTGCCATGCTGGCTCCTTGTTTTAAGTCCTGGACACTTCTTCAATGTAAATAGTAATGCAAGTCTATGCTGTGCCTTGGGCATTTCTGAATGTATGCAGATATTAAGCAGTTAAAGACCTGTTCTAAACTCCCTCGTTTTGTACTTCAAGCCTCATTAAAGCAAAATTCTTTCCTAAGTCACTTTTTGTGATTGATTGCTCTTCAAATATTTGAAGAAAATTACTAACAGGTTGGAAATAATTTGCAGGTGGAAACACTCTTGAGTTTTCCATAGATCATTTTTCAGATCATCTTCTTTCTCTCCCTTTTGCATCTAACAGGGATTTTTTTTGGTGGGGGGCGGGGGAGTGGAGCACAGAACTCAAACCTATACCTGCTTAGTGAAGCTGACAAGTGCCATCCAAGCAGGCTAATGGAAGTAGAGTACCCCTGTTTCTTCCTCTCAGCTTTACAACCTCCTTTCTTTTAAGGATACTCATGGATTTCTGAGGAGACAGCCCTGCCTGCCTCCATCTCCAGCAACTTGGTTGGGAGGCTCTCCTTGGCCCTATTTTCTATCCGTAGACAGATTCAGAATGGGGCATGAAAGTTCTAAGTAAGCAGCAAGAAATCTATATTTAGTTCCCCCCCAATTTTTTTTAACCGTTTGAAAAAAACCTTTTCACATCCTGCTCATTATTTTAATATTAATGACTGAAATGCCTACCGGCTCTACTGACAACTGATCCCAAGCAGCTTCTATATTGGCTGTGTTTAGAATATTGTCAATATTGTATTCACACACAAACCAATTACCAGGGCTTCTGCTCAGTAATCACATTCTGCATTAGCTTATAGGGAGCTTTTAGGCAGAGGCCATCAGCAGCTACGCCATCAGAGTCCTAAAGTGCTAGTATGCTTTTCTCTATAATCTCCCACATGAGAAAACTTCGTCTTCTCAGTAAAATGTTTTCCCGTTCTACACTTTTGACCAATGTGATTTTCTAAATGAAAGCACTGACATTACACATTCATAAGACAGTGTATATAAATATGAAAAAGCTGAGCAGGTACAAACTACCAGTCAGCAACCCAGCCAGTAGAAGCATTATTATTAACTGCATTATTCTTTCAAGGTATGAACCCTTTGGACCTGCAAAGAATTTAAGCAGACTTAAGTAGCCCCTTTCAATCAATAAGATCCCACAAATATTTACCTCCTTTCCTGACTCAGCCTTTACTCTAGGCATCCTGAATGAATTTAAAAACTCCTTTTGCCCAGACCTGTAAGCCCTTCTTTATCCAAGTAGTCCTTCTTGCATCCCTATTCTCTAAAGATGTGATTACTTGAGTGAAGATGAGCAGAATTTAACTGGCTCAGTAAGAGAATTGGTTTTCCACCACTGAAGCATAGCAGCAGTTTAACAGTGAGAATCAAAAATACGAGAAGCTGGCATCAAAAAAAAAAAGGAAAAGAAAAACCATGGCATGTAAATTCAGCTGGAAAAGGGAAAACAAACAAATATTGAAAACAAGTTGGGTCAAAGAGGCTGATTTCAAGTGATCTCACATGGATTACACACAGGAGAAAAGGCAAGGCTACACTGTCAGTAAATAGCTACTTTAGCTTTCAATTAACTGCCTGTTCATTGCTCATTTTCTCTGCAGCTGCAAGCCCAAAAGCCAGACTCTGCATCTGCAGCATAATTCCTGCACCCATGGATTCCTCCACCAGCAAGCGATGTTAGTCTGCATTTACACCCTACAATCAGTTTACTCCTGGCTTCAGCTCAGCAGCACCCAAGGAAACAGAGACACAGCTCAGAGGAGTTTCACACTATGCTTGTCCCAGGCTATGACTGTAATGGGGAGGAAGTGTAAACTCCTGTGCTGACTTGATAACAAGCTTAACCACATCAGGAGTACTGCCTAAAGGGTGCAGATTTACTGGTACGTGTATTCACACTCAAATAGAGGCCACCAGGTATGTTCCCCATTCCCTGACCTCCACTGCAAGCCCTCTCTTCAGACACCTATTTGCAGTAATTCCCCAGCTGCTCTCCTACACTTGCAATGTATTCACCAGCCTAATTTAAACTAGGGTGTCAAGGTGCATCTTCATTATCTCCAGTCTGTTTGTGGGAGTCCCAGAAGGCTGCGTGCAAAAAAGCTGGAACAGCTGAAAAGTCCTACAAAACTCTTCCAACCAAACAGCCTGTCAGGAGGAAGGAATTACAGGAAGGGGAGCTGCAGCAGAGCCATCACCACAAGAGATCTGGGATCAGCTAACTGGGTTTGACAGGCTCTCCTTGGTCTTAAGCACTGAGGAAAATCCACACAACACATTTTCCTTATAGGAAACCCTTACAGGGTCTGGTTAAAAAGGAGAAAGGAATGTAGCCATCCTTAGGACAGCATCACGCTGGAGCGAATAAGCAAAGCATCCAATTGATTTAGGAGCCTCAATGACAACTACTCTTTCTGACAGGGCCCCACTTGAACCCCACTGCCTGTCTCAGTTCCTCCATCATTTCTAAGCAATAGGTCTGCACCATCATGCTGTGGTTTCCACAGGCTTTCCAAGGCAAGCAAAGTTTTGCAAGGTGCCCTGTGCATTTGCAGGTAAACGTGCCTGCAATTCTCCCCTCCTGCTGCACCACCTGAACCTACTGGCTGACTTGAACCAAGCTTTAGAGCTGCAGTAACACAGAAAAATCTCTAAAAAAGCCAGGAAGCTAGGCAGAAGAGAGACATCCAAGAACCACCTCCTAGGAGTGCCCCTTCTATAGGAAAGGTCTCCTACTGAACACCTGTGAATCCTGGAGAAATAGAAATAAAAACACTCGTGAAGTCCTGGCCCAGAGGGAAAGTTTCAATCAGAGCTGGCAATGAACCACAAGACAAAGCCATTGGAAACCAAGCTCCATTACTTCTACTGCACATACTTGTTTAAAGTATCTCTTACCTGAAGATCTCAGCAATTTAATTAAGTAAATGGCCCTCAGAGGCAGGTAAGTATCATGATGCTTATGTTACAGATGGCTTGCACTGAAACACTGAGCAGTTAATTGAGTTACCCATGACCACGCAGGAGGAGCACCACAGGAGCCCTGCCTTTCTGGTCTTTTTCTCTAATAAAGGCACTCAATTTGATTCTCATTCGCCAGCCTCTACAGCAGTCCCACAGCACAAAACGCAGATAGCCCCATCTGCACAGGAGGCCAGTTGGCACACTGTGATGAAACTGGCAAGTCCAAATTTGTCCTGAACCTCTTCCCACTTTGGCTCAGTCTGAAGACTGCCGTGACTCACAGCAGGTTGGCTCAGCTGTGCCTCTACTCTGGTTTTGCATGAGACCACAGCCAGATCTAGGCTAGGCTTTACAGCTGGGTGCAAGAGCAGTCATACATGTTGGGCAGTCAGCAGCTCACCCACCTCTGATTGCGAAGCCCACATCTGGCAGGGTAGCTTCAGCCATCCTGGTGCACAGACTCTGGAAAGCAACCTCCAGCGCCAGCCTTTTTGACTAGCTGTGCATATGGACAGTGTCGGGCCTTGGATATTGTCCTGAAAATCAGAGCAGATGGAGTTTCTCCAGCAGATGTCCAGGAGAGCGGTAACTAAAGCTTGTCCATCTTTCAATCAGCTGTCCCTGATAATTAGGACTTCATTTTAATTTTAAATAATTCCATCTTGACACATCTATTTATTGCCAAATTGTGTTCTCCTTTTCAGTTTCCAGCCCCATGATTTTTCTTGAGCTCCAAAGCACTCAAAACCGAGATTCACCTGAAATCAGAGCATTGCTTCCCAGCTGGCTAGCGATAGGTGGATAGCACCTTTGAGACCAAAATAAAAATACAAGAGAATAAAAAATTAAAACAGATCCTCCTATTCCTAGCTTTACATCTCCCAGTGCTATAAGAGATGTTGAATGTTATCACACTCTGCCTCTCCTAGCAGCTGGAAAGCTGGATTTCACATAACTAAAACAAGACATCAGATATTGCATGGAATAATTTCAGTCCCCATGAGAAAGCAAAACTATAGGAAGACACCTCCAGCTATGAAGTCTATTGTTCATTAGAATAGTACTACTGGTAACATCATTGTGGTTAAATAATAGCTTCAGCAAAGAAAACTGCATGGTATACAAACAGCTGAGGGACGAAATCAAAGAAAGGAAAGGGTCTGGGTATTTGGTAAGTATGGGAGCATGACATAAAGATAGAACAGATCAGAAAATGTAAGTGAAGATATACATTTGGATTCTATTAGACTGCATGAATTTATCACTAAAACTGGAGTCATCTATAGCTGTACTAGGCAAACATTGGAATGATTGACAGTAGAAAACAGGCTCTTGTTGAGCTATTTAAATATTTGTGCTCTGTGAGGCTACAGAGCTTCCGCAGCCCACCAGAAAAAATTAACTGCTGGATTCCAACCCTGCACACAGACCTGGAGCTAGACACATGTCCGTTCACCTAACGGCAAAGGCCAGCACATAAGCTTCATTATCTGGTCCCATGACAGTACGTGGGGATCTCCTGATGGGAAGAGCCCATAGCTAATGCTGTAGCAGAGCAACTGCAGCATGCCACAAAAAACCAACCACAAAACCTAGTGAGCCCATTCTCAGCCTTGCATGGTTAATATTTTTATTAAAGCTTTAGTAAAAATTAATTACAAAGTAATAAAACCCCAGTTGGATAAACCCTAGTTAACACCCATGGAGCTTAAACACTACTGAAGTGAAATTTGTTCAGTCTAACGTACCAGTTCAATTAAGAGAGAGGGATGATGGCTTCTCTGCAGCTAATCCTCACCCAGCTCAATCATTCAGAAGTTAAAGAAAAGATTGGGGTTTTTAACTTAGAATTTTACAGCATCTTTCAGAAAAGGAAGAAAATGCATGCAGTGTCACTTCAAGCAATGTCAGTAATAAGTATATGCAAAGAAGAATTTATTATGTTGAAGCAAATACACATCGAGTAGCTGTTGTTTAAGACTCAGACTTCTGGATTATCAAATGTGTTCTGAAAGACATCCTGTTCAAAAGGAGAAAATGAGTGAACCAAAAAAATCTCTAGACTGGAATTGACTCCGCATAGAACAT
Organism: Buceros rhinoceros silvestris; assembly: GCF_000710305.1. Classification (NCBI taxonomy): domain Eukaryota; kingdom Metazoa; phylum Chordata; class Aves; order Bucerotiformes; family Bucerotidae; genus Buceros; species Buceros rhinoceros. The sequence continues at coordinate 31,672 of NW_010391606.1, read as the reverse complement.
TTCACTCAGGGCTGTGAAGTGGGGTCTTTTGTTCTTTATCAAATCATGCTTGTGCTTCCCACATTGGCAAGTTGCCAAGTGCTCAAAGAAACAGATCTTCTGTATCAGGATGCCTGAGGGCAACCTCATCTTCTGGACATGTGTAACATGGGCAAGTTGAGGAACTATGCTGTGTTTATGATACGCTTCTTGTAACAAGGGTCCAAAATCTTGGTAGAGGCGGGGGTCTGCCTGGATGGGGAGCAGCTCACTAGGGAGGCTCAGAGGTCCTGGCAGAGCACAAACCAGCCCCGAGTCCTAGCAGCAAAGGAGGCTGGCAGTCTCCTGGGCTGTAGGAATGGGAGCCTGATCACTGATCAAGGGTAGTGATTATTCCCTCTGCTCAACATTTGTTAGATACCATGTACAGTTTTGGCACCCCCAGTGCAGGGAAGCCTCGAATAAAGTGGAGTGAGCTCAGGGCAGAGCTGCCCGGACAGTGGGGCTAGAGTACTTATAAAGAAAGGCTACAGGAGCAGGACCTGCTCAGCCAGGAGAGAAGATGTCTCTGGGAGGCTCAAGAGTCACCAGGGATCTCATCAAGAGAGGAGGCAGGCTTGTCACAGTGGGGCATGGTGAGAAGACGAGAAAACAGGCGTAAGATGAAACATGAAAGGGTCAGCCTGGACACAAGGGAAAAGCATTTCCCCCTGTGAAGACAGTCGGGTAGTGGGACAAACTGCCTAGAGAAGTCATGCAGTCTCCATCTGGAGAGGTTTTCAAAATCCACCTGGGAATAGCTCTTACAGACCTGGCTAAACCTCAAACTATCCCTGATTTGAGCAGGAGATTAGACTACAGATTTC
>NW_010391606.1:21909-30664 GCF_000710305.1 Buceros rhinoceros silvestris | reverse complement strand
CGCACTCAGCTGCAAAGCCAACAGTCCAAGATCAAATGTGTGAGTATAAAACTGAAACCTCAGGGGCCTCTCTTGAGTTGCACATGTAGGCTGATGGCTTAACTCATGGACTTCTGTCTGTTCTCCAGACCTAGAGTTTTATTTTCCTAAACAGGTAGGCACACATGCATTTGTATCCCCACAGCAGAAGGGGAAGCTCTTTCATGTATAGGTTTTTTCCATATCTCTATAGCTGACATTATCGCATGTTTTGCTTACTACAGTGCAGGAGTGAGCCTGCAGCACTAAAGTCCAGGCTTGTATCTACCTGTAACAAGGACCAGACCCTACATTAGCCTGCCTTGTCTTTGTTCCACCTGGTCCACAGATTCTCATGTCACTCTTTGGGATTTGTTTTTCCATGAATCCCAGAGTGCTGCATACTGTGAAATAACTGGGCTTGGTTCTGGACCAATTTTGTGATTATGTGAACAGGTATCACTTGGCTCTGAAACACACAAAATACAAAACTCAGTATGTCAGTCAAAAATGACAGGTAACTTTGAAATAGAAGCGATCATCTGGATATCAACACCTGTATGCTAGTAACTACACAGACACATCCTGATCACAGCTTGTGTTTTATTTCAAAAGGACACCAGCAGCCTTAGAAGTGGCCAATCAGTGCAAACAAAACTAAGCTGGAGACAGCACTCCTCTTTCTGTGGAGCAAAGCAAGGGAAAATTCAGCTGTTCTTTCCCCAAGATGCTATGAATTATCTGCTTCTACTGCTAATTAAATAGTAATAAATAATCGCAAGTCAAACTTTTCCCTTATTATTCCACTGCTCATAGGTTACTTCAGTTCTTCAGCTGAGTCTTTTCCTTGTCACAACCCCTACTTTTCCTTTCCAGCATCACCTGGACAGCCTGCTGCAAGTTCAGCTGCCACAGTCACATCGATGGCTTATCACTAGAGGATGGAAAACATGCAAACTCTGTGTTATTCTTTGCCTTGTACTCCTCCACTGCAAGTCTCTGCTTTCTTAATTTCTGCCTCTCAGTCCTTCTCTGAATGTGGAGAAAAAAAATAAGCCACCAGGAACTTCATGCAATTCACATTGATTGTGGAGAACTGACCTCCCACAAAGAGCTCAGCTGCTCCATAGCCGGGAGGCCTGTGCTCCTTTCTACTTATTTCATTTTGATAGACCAAGACTCCCTGGAGTTTTACTAACATATTTATGCACCGGGTGGGTTATCCCAACAGCCACCAATAAATCTTATTATCTTTCCTCCCCAAGTCTTGATAGCACTGAGTGATTGATGCACTAAAACTTGGTATGAACATGGAGATAAACATCTGCCATTCCTTTCCTTCCTTGTCTTTACAGCACCAGCATTTTAGAAGTGACAACCCATTGTTTCACTTTTAGCACAGCTGTTCTAAAGCTGCCTGAATAACAACAGAGGCTATGCAGAAACATTAATCTTTACTTCTTGAGGGACATAATGGCTTTACAGAGCTCATCTCCCACCACAGTCCCCCTTCTTTTTACAGGAAAGTGCATGGATAGAAGTCTTAAAATTCGGGATGACAGATGCTTACTAGCGGCATCTAAAGCAACTTCTAGCTCCTGGAGACTGGTGTACCAGACTGAGAAGCAGTCACACCTTCCTTGGGAGGAAGAAAAAGATTCAGCCAGCCCAGAGCATTACGTGCTCTGAGTTTTTTACATACCAATCAGCAAGGCATGCAGACCACTAACCTAGAGTTTCCAAAAGAAACAAACATCCCACAGAAAGCTCTGCCTCTGAGAACTGGCAGAGCAAATGGACACCAATAGAGTAACTTGCTAGAGGTTGTCCAGCAGGGTCAGCAAGCTATGGACCAAACCAGGTGCCCTAATTCTGTTCTTGGTTTCCATCCAAGAGGCTGGTTCCCCCAGCATGCAGGCATCTGAAATACACAATCACTTGGTCTGCTAGAATAGATATCGCCTTGCAGAGAAAAAAACCTGAAGGATGTTATAAGAGCTATTATTTCAAATCTGAATACTTATGTATAATTTTCCCCTGCTACTGAGGTTCTCTTCAATAATTTTGTAGACTCAATCCAATCCTGGGCATGCACAGGACTGAACATTGCTTCCCACCCACCCAATGCTGCAACCCATAGCTCACCACTCAGGAAAAGCTGCAAAGGTACACATACACATAGTACTTCAGTATTCTTTCTCAACTGACTTTCTCTGGTCTACAACACACAACAAAAGACACCTATATACTAAAGCGAACTCAAAGCGCAGAAGAACACACAGCAAGCAGACTAGTTCATTAGAAAGAATCAAAAAGATAAATATATTCTGTCAGAGCCTGATGCTGCATTGCTCTCCATAGGACTCAAAAACCTGAAGCACAGTAAGAAACTCCAATGTGCTGGCTGCAGGATAAGCCTGGGTTAAAATATATCCCAGCTTGAGAAATTAATTTGTTTGATTCCGAACAGGAATGCTATGATGGGATGGGAAATTGAACCAAAGCATCTAAGCTTCAGCCCTGGGAGGCATCAATCATCTGACTCAAAGGACAAAAAAGTGGAAGTTAAGCAAAGTATCAACATTACTTTTCCTTCTGATATTCCCCTGTGTTATCAGTAATGACAGTTGATCAGAAAACCGATTACTTTCTTTCCTAGGAAAACACAGAGAAAATAATCCTTCTCTGAAAATGTTTATTGAAATTTCATGATTGAATTTTGATTTATTTGATTTCTAGACTGAGTTTTCCTTTGACCTTCTTTGAAAAGAATGGTTTTTTTACATTTCAGAACAGCATTTAGCAGAGAAAAAAGGGAAATAGGGGATAATGTTGTTTTTTCTATTTCTTAAATATCTACAGTAGAAAAACTGGAAAAGGATAGGGGTTAAAAATCCAGAAAGAACAACAGGGTTAGGGTAAAAATACTGTTTAATAGGAACCAGAAACAGGAATTCAAAGTCTTCAACTGTTTTCTTCATTTCACATGACTAAAACATAAAGTGCTGTCAAAACAAACATGATTTTGCGGCAAATGTTATCTTCACTTCCCAAAAGTAGTAGCATTTGAAATATTTATTTGGAAGAAAAAATAATTTAATCATTTTTTTAATCCCTAGAAATAATTAAAACAGCAATTCATCAGTTCTACATGGTTTAACGGAAAGCAGATGTTCCCTATGCCACACTAGTTCATCACATTGGAGAATGAAACATGAAGCCAACATGAAATTATTGGCTAAATACCATCACCACAAATTTGTCTCCCCTTTTCCCTTGGTGAAAAGCTAAATATACCGAGTTGAGGAGATTAAGGAGTGCACTGAAGTACACAGGAGGCTAAGCATGTAAATAGACTCAACCTGACTGGCAATTTTGCCAAAGAAAGAGTTGCAACAGGACAGCAGGGGATGGTGTTGCATCATGGTGAAATTAATCTCTGCTTTTCCTCTACCATTTTAGGGCCACAAAACCAGGCAGTATTTGCTGTAAATGAGAGCAATTACCAGAAAAGCATTCCAGGATTGGGAAGGAGCTTCAGCTCCTCTCCCACCATAGCAGAGACAGATAACTGCTGGTAAGGAGCCAGCCCAAGGTGGTGTTACCCAGCCTATCACTCAGCATCAATTCTAATAAAATAAAACCAGGCATTACAGACACCTCAAAGAAACTTATTTTAAAAACACCACATAAAAGATTCTTTTCCTGAAGAGTTTATTTCTATTCAGTCATTTCTCAGTTTTGCTCAGCTCCCAACTAAGAGCAGCAGGGAGAAAGCACTTTAACCGTCACCTCTGATGTGCCACACTCATGCCTGTGAGAGCCACAGGGTGCTGACACCCTCAACAAAAACAAACAGGGCACCTGAGCTGTTGAGTTTAAGGCACTGGTGACTTAGGGGTCATTTCAGCAACACCCAATGGATTTGCTTTGGCATCTGAAATAAAAGAGTTTGTCAGGTGCATCTTCTCCCAGAGTAACCATTCACAGCACTACCAGGAAGTTATACGCTTTGCTACTCCAGCCCAAACAAGATTTTAATCTGTTAGTGGAAAATGAGATACTTCCATCCATATTATAAGAGCACACACACTCCTCTGCCTATATATAAAGCCCTTTAATTTTATGATCAGTACAATAGTTCTGCAACAGAGCAGCCTATAATATTTTATTAATGTTAAACTTGCCCACCTGGGAATCTGTACAAATCACTATAATTTTGTTTCACTAATGTTTGCTATTAATCTTCTCTTCTCCATAAAATGGGAGCAAAATATTGCAGAAGTGCCTCTCACTGAATTTATTTTTTTTTATTATTATTTTTTCACCCTTCTCTCTTCCCCTCTTGCCTGGGCTTCTGTCCAAAGTCCCAAATGTGTTAAGTATAGGATGTTCACAAAGTATTTTATAATTCTTTAATCATGACACTTTGCCACACTTTAGTCATTTGGGCTGGAGCATTTTGATATGAGCAGATCCCATGTAGAGACAGAATCAGGTCACCAAGGCAATTAATCATCTGTGCATTTACACTCCCAGCAAAACAATACAAAAACAAAAGAATGGATAGAGAGGGGGAGGAGGGCCACAGTAACCTCCCTCTGATGGGCAAATAATTGGCTTGGCTTTGATTTTGCAGTCACAGCGGAGCGGTGCACAGCTCACATTTACTAATACACTTGCACAGCCAGCCTTTGGGAGCATATCGCGGTATGCGAGCAGCTCAGAGTATCCATCAGCATTTTGGCAGCAGGTCACTGCAGTTTTTCTGTGCTTAGCTCTTCTCCTTACATTGATAGGGGCTTTGTATCCTAAAACAGGGAGTTTGGTACCTTAGCTTTTAAGTACTGTGTAGTGCCTAAGGCTTGATAACTACAGTTTTGTGCTGGTATTTCAACGAACTCGATGGGAGAAGGAGCAGTACAGATGAGTATATGCTGGTTTTCCACAGAATGGCTGAATTTCCCAGTGTATACTACCCCACACATGCTGCCCTACTTTCACCTACATGGCAAACAATTTCATCAGTGATTTTGTTTTTGAAATTCTTATTAATACTGTCCCTCTAACTATCCCATTGTTCTATATTTCCAAGAGCTCAGAAAATTACATACAAGCAGCTTCCACAACAGCATGAGCAAGCTGTCCAAAATGTCTTGCAAATGCTCTTCAAATTAAATCCCACCAAAAGAAATACTGCTCTCTCCTTCTCCACCCTGTACCTTTGGAAAAGAGATCTTGTTGCACCCAGGAGTAAACTGAGGCACAGGAAGGGTATGTGAATGGAAACTTGGGAATCCAGAATCATCATTGATCCTTTTTCTGCTCAGCCACTCAGCTGAACAACACACCCAGATGCAAGAATAAACTCACCAGCACGAAGTTTGTGGTAAGATAAGAGATCTACCCAGTACAAGGTAAATCTAAACTGGTTGTGAGCAAGTACAGGGGTGATTATTCACCACAATTCATGGGGACTTGAGCATGCTGAGTGCACTAGTCTAGTGTAACCTAGATTGGTCATTGAAATGAAAGGAACACAGGCTATAAGTTTGGGGGTCAGTTCTCATGATGTCTCTCTTCCACATGGAGACAGCTTTTCTCAATCAAACACTTGCAGAGAAGCACTTTCTCCCATCTCCAAGAACACTTTCCCATGCTGACTTACAGGAATCCAAAACCTACCCTTGAGAAATCTTCCAGCAGCCAAGTACTTATGAGGTGGCTTCTGATTTCAAGACACCTGCTCTGTCATCCAGTGGCCTGGATATTTGTACACAACATCCCACACCCTCCCATCCAGAGATGTGCAAACTCAACCATCTGAAGACTTGTGGAAAACTCCGAAATCTCTCTTCACCACTCCATATGACCATTCAGAAAGTTTACTGAGCAACACCAACTCTTTCACTGCATTCCTCTCTTCCAGTCCCAGAGATCAAAGAGCCAAGAAACAAGCTCTCCCCAGTGCCATCACTGCCCTGATACTGCCAGCAGCAAGTTCAGTCAGTTAGGAGTTACTTGGACCAAGATCAATATAGTGTGGCAGAGGCAGCTCGAGCAGGCTCACAGGGGGCATAACTCGGAATGATGGGCTGAAATTAAGCAGAGGGAAAAATTTGGCTGAATAGCCAGAGAAATTTGCTTTGCTAATGGGTCAATCAATTAGACTGAGCACACACCTCTCAAGGGAAGCAGGTGGGGGAACCTGTCACTAGATCACTTAAAACTGGAGTGAAGGAGCTCTGGAGGTTGTCGCTGCATAAGCAATTCTGCAGTTTGCATTTCAGGAGTGCTGCAATTCCTTCTAGCCCGTGGAATCAAAGCTGAAGCTGTCCAGCTTACACTACCCACAGAGGGCTTAACCCTTTCATATCTGTTACAAGTTCACATTCCCAAAGATAATACAGCTCTATTTCCCCTCCACTTGTATTTAATCCTCCCATACTCCCAGAAAGACAAATGTCTAGCTAACAGTCATTGACTTTTAGGGTGTTAATTATCTGGAATCTAGCTATCTCATCACCTATCACCAATAGGGCAAGCCACTGAAATAGGAATTTATGACAGAAAGTACTTAGGTCTCTCCAACAGCCACCCAGAGAGTCTGAAATAATAACTGGCCAATTTTTAAAACACTAAACTTTTACAGATTGAGTTACCCGTGACACCTTAGCTTCTTAAAATGCTAATTCAGCTAGCTGCAATCATGTGGCCATGCTATAAAAGACATTTGCTTGTTTACCAAGCAAAATAGAGACTACAAAAGGATAGGACTTCTGTTTCTGAATAGAAGGGGGCAGTGCAAATGCCTCAGAGTGAAAATTAAAAGATTGAGTTGGCAGAACAGCAAAGGGATAAACAAGATCAAAATATAAACATGCTGGGCATTAAGGAAAGATTTGTCAATGGACAGACCAGAAAGATTCAAGTGTTCTCCAACAAGAGCAAACCATTTAAAAAATGGCATTAAAACAGACCTTGGTCCATCAGCGCAGGGGCTATGTGTTTTGCATGGCAGCAGAGATCAGATCTTGTTGACTTAAAGCCCATTGCCTATTGTATTGTTGTACTATCATTGCTTATCAATAGTGAGATTTGAACCTTGGCCTGCCAGCATGAAATAGCTTGTTGTAGAAGAAGGAGCTCAGGAAAGACAAAAGTACCTGTGAGAGTAAGAGAAACAGGGAGAAGCCCATAATGTAGCAGAAGCGAGAGTCAGGAGATAATGTCATGCTAGACATTTCAATAGGCTCTACACACACAGGTTTCCTGAAACATGCTAGAGAGGCCACTAAACTGACCAGAAGGACCCACGCTGACCATAACTGTGCTTGTCCCAAAGTTATTTTTGATCGTGACTATCCTCCAAACCCCAAGACACACCCTGAAGTCAGTCTTCTGCTAACAATGATAACCCCTCTGCTTTTTTCTTCAAGCTATAATGGTTTTTTTATCCTAAAAAGATCAAGAAGGTCAAATATCCCAGTCTTCAACCAAATTTCTCAGACACGCTAGTCTAGGTTGACTCAAGGCGCTAGACGAGCTATCTCCTCAGCTGCAAATTGTTTCTCGGCTGTTGCCCTTGTCCTATTGATGTGACAGAACCTGCCATGGCCAAGGTACCATTTTGACATCTGAATCTTTGTCTGCTTGCCCCCTTTTAAATGGTTCGCTGCATTTCTTGAAGGTGCCTTTTGAAACAAGGCACAATCCCCCAAGCACAGACTCCAGGCTGCTAAAAGTTAAAAATACCAAGCAGGTTGTCTAGGCACATTTTCACTTTAAATTATAGCCAGAAATCACAAAAGCCAAGTGAAAAACACTCAAGATTTTGCATATTCAAATCAGTGAAGAAACCAATACCTCTGCTTCCCCAATAGATGGTGCTGATAATTTCTTGATCAGATACTCGTAAATAAAACAGGTGGGTTTCTTTTGTGGCAATGCTGCAGTGAGATCTACGAAATGGGGCAGAGAAAGCAAAGAACAGAGTCCCAGCAGGAGCCCTGGGGATTTCCCATAATAAAGATGAGAAGTGAGAATCCGGGCTCCCGCCAGCTGTGTTCCTGGTGCTTTCTAGCTTCTTTCCATTAAGTGTTAAGTCTCTGAAACATTTCGTAAGTCTTCACAGCACCCTTCTCCTTAGGTAAGGATGAAAAGCATTAAACTGGTAAAGGCTTTTGGGGAAAGTGTACTGGGTTATCAAGGAAAAAGAGCATGAATAATAGCTTCCATTTTCTGTCACTCCTCTGAAACGAGGACAACACCCAAGTTGTAGAAACACCACTTGCTTAATGTTACTGGTTAGCAATCAGTAGAACAGTATGCTTTCAGTAAGGACTTGCTGGAGTTATAAATACTTTCCAAGTTTCCCTCTTTGTTTCTTCCCTGACTTCATGAACAAGGCCTGGTTAAATACACCTCAAAGTGTTAGAAATCTACATGGGGCTTAAGAAATGGGTAATTAAGAAAGAAATACACTTCCCTGTTTGGGGCAAAAAGCGAGACAACAGAAAGTAAGTAGAAGAAAACTACTTTATTGAGAATAATTACAATGTTAACGATTTCAGGTGTTTCAAGAGCTCTAAGGAAACTACTACCTGGGCTGCATCCAGTTCCTTTTAACACATCAGAGCTGCTGCATTTGTCCTACAACTCCTCATCCTAGGCTCAGGCTATTATTCTACATTCATAGCATAATTTGTCTCAAATTCCCATATGTCCGTCTTAAAAC
>NW_010391606.1:20961-21820 GCF_000710305.1 Buceros rhinoceros silvestris | reverse complement strand
TTTTATTTTGGCAACACCAGCCACAAGGGCTGTTCAGTGGTTCCAGACCCCAAGCGGGGGTTAAGAACAACAACAGCGTGAAGTAATTTTTAAGCACTACATAGTTTATTTGGCTGCCACTGGTTTATGCATTAGGGCTAGAAAGTAATGGGAAACTCGGGCAGTCAAACACAGATGGGGTTTTTACACTTCAGACCATGACATCTCTGCTGTTATGTTTCCTTCCAGGAAAGTGAGAGCAGGAATCAGGCAGAAAACATCCCTGTGGAGGTCATAGCAAATGTAAACTGCATTCAGTCATTCATGTTCTCTCCAGATAAAGCAGCACTCACGGACAATACCAGAGAGATTTGGCCAAAGACCCTCTTTGCAGAAAGTGGTCAGCACAGGAGGAAAACATGGCTGGCACTTCAGGAAGGGTACTGTCTTGACATACATGACAGTATATGTCCTGTATCCTCGAGATACAGGACAGCAGATCTTCCCTACCCCATATGAATGTGTTGAGCACTTAATAGCTGGTCCCAGTGTTCCCTGTACTGTGCAGTATGGAACAAATGTCAGGGGTGAAAAAAAAATGAGGAAGACCAGTAGACCCAGACAATCAGGTCACATGCAGTATTCCTCATACCACAGGCATCTACACAACTCAACCAGCTGTCCTTCAGCAAGTAGGGCTACTCCTTGAGATCCAAGTCGGAAGAGTACTACACTCCTGAAAGCACTGTGCACAATAATTTTCTCTCACTAGTCTCTTCTCACTCCCACAGGCAACACTCAGGCTGTGAAACTTAACTAGCCACATCAACCTGTGAGCGTGGTCCCACGGCAGCCTCAGCCACCCCAACCCCCAGTGCTG
>NW_010391606.1:11166-20890 GCF_000710305.1 Buceros rhinoceros silvestris | reverse complement strand
AGTGATGTCCATCTGTCCCTACTGCTCCCAAAACACAAACCTCATCTCTTTCTTGACTTGATCCCATCCCTTCCAGGTGCAAGGCAGTATGACCAATTGCTTAGAAGAGTTTCATAGAACTAACTGCTGCAAAAATAGTCTTACCTAACTCAGTGGACAGTTCCATAAATTGAAATTAATGCTTCTTGCTGAGCTCTGTGCAAGCTGTCATGCTCAGAGAACAAAAATCAAGGGAGTAGAAGCAACATTCAAAATGATCTTTTTGGAAAAAATTACACATGACTAGAATAGGTGCTTTCCCAATGAGCACTGGGAGATTTTCCCCCTCTGCTTTTGCATTTTAACAACAGGGTATTTTAGTGCACCACAGCCTCTGAAGAGATTTAGAGTCACTGGTCCCACGGGAAGCAGAGCAAGGATTTTAATATGAATGCTACATTCAGGAATCTGAGCAGCCCGTGCCTTGTGGTATTTTCTGGAAAACACATAGAAACTCTGCAGCAGAGCAGACAACTGAACCGAGATTTCCCAAGCCTCAGCTGAGACCCACAAGCACATGAACTGTCCTACCTCCCTCCTGCGTACGAGACAGCTCTTCCAAAGTAAGCACACACATACCTGCGAGTAAAATCAGATGCAAATCCCTTGTACTACAGGACTCAGAGGTATTCTGAAATTAGCATGGGGGAAGGCAGGAATACTCTTGAGTGGCAAATGAACAGAAATCAAGCTAATGTACAGTGCGTATTGCCAATTCTCACATGCTTGAGTCTAAGCTCCGATCCACAGAGAAAATGGCTCTAAAATATTAACCACAGTCATTATGGAAGAATCACTTCTGACAATGTGTCTTATGGTTCATTTACCAAGAAAAAGTGGATGCAATTTTAGCCAGTGTTAAAATTAATCTTCTCTTATCAAATAAGGAAAACTAATCCCACCTGCCCAGCTCTTCTGTTCTCTGTTTTCAGAGAAGACTAACACAGAGAAAATGGGTTTTAAATAACAAGGCTTTTCACTAAACCTAAGATTCTGTAGTTTTTTAGTCACCTAGATTGAAAAAAAATCTTCCCAAGAGTGAGTCCAACCACCTAGACTAGACAAGCACATCTCCTACAATGCCAAGTTCATCAGCAGTGCTGACTCTGATCTGACTCAAACTGGGTGCCAACAACAAGACTTTTAATTTCTTCTTTGGGGAAGGTCAGTTCTCAGAAGCCAGTCAAATCTATGATATCTGGAAGGAATAAAGGCAGCAGTAACATCCTACTGTACACTCAGCATCATCCACACACAGTCCCCAGAGTCACAGCAGCTTTATAAAGCCCTTCTCACACGCTGAGTTCACTCAAGCTTCTCTCAAAGCTCTTGAATTCCTGCTCCAGTCCTGCTCAAGACAGAGATAAAACTTCAGCTGTTGCATGTCTCTGAGTCAGAAAAGGGTTTCCTGGGGAAAGAGGAGAAAGACAAGGAGGGGGGGTCACAAAGAGGAAGAGTTCTCACTTAAGTTAGCACCCCTTTAGAGCAGCGCTCTAAGTCACACATGGATGAGCAGCTGACATATCCCCATTGAAAGGGTCTGGGGTGAAATTGAATGATCCCATTTGCACCACATGAGGAACTGGCTTCAGAGATTGAGAAGACCCCTCTGGTTCCTGTCTGTCTTCTCCAGCCTTGCCTCCGGAAAGATTTAAAGTTAAGCAGCATAACTAAAATATCATCACTTACCCTCTAGGCTTGAGTCCTCTTTAGACTGTTGCTATTGACAGCAAACCCTGGGAGAGTTATTTTGTATTAGTATTATTATTTTCCAGTACTGCATGCATAACAATAGCTCTCTAGATACAGCATAGAGGCGAGCAAATGAAAGGAACCATAACTGCCTCATGTCTTTCATTTAAAACAGACTCTGATTTCAGTCCTGTTGTTCAGAAACAAATTTAACAAAAATTTAGAAGCTCTGGGTTGGGGCTAAAATAAATCGGGTAAATAGCAGGAGAGGAAAGCTTGCTATGGCTTCAAAGTAGAATGAACACAATGATGGGACTTGGTGGAATAAGAAAACCAAGGCTGAATTTAATACAAATGGCTCCATTGTTATCAAATGTTCTGTACAAGCTCTAATGATAATTCAATTGCATTGTTCATTGGGGAGAAGGTATATGGAGATCTTTTAATGTTTTTTAATTAGTAAAATATTTCATCCTGGCTACAATTTACCTTCTGCATGAGGGAACTGAAGTGGCGTCAATGGCAGGTTACAGCTAGCTCTGGCTGTGTGGACAAACCTGCATTCAGCTCATGCATGTGCTAGGGCAAACGCTGTTCAGTAGCGATGGATACCATCAACTGGAAGAGTCTTGTCAAGATTCCTGCATGGTTCTCATGATGCCCCCCCTTTGCATAACAGATGGAATTGCTGGAGCATTTCATTTCCAATGAAATAGAATAAGCACTTCTCCCACACACCTTGGAGCATTGTTTTTCAACTCCAAAGTGAACACTTCCAATACTCAGTAAGGGGTACGTTGAATCAGATTAAAAAGGAGGAAAAGTGCTGAGTCTTGTCTTGAGCAAGTCAGTTCCAAACCTGAAGAGGCTGACAAGGAAAGCCTGGCCCCTCAACTGAAATGCAGCACAAGGTACCATCCCAGAACTCCATGAAGACAGTCCCCTTATTCCAACATAATCAGAGCCAAACAAAAATATTAGACCTGCTCATTCTCATCTTTCTGATGGAAAAATAAAAATGGAAAGTCTGAAAATTCAAAGTCCAGAAGAGAAATAGCAAGACTTAAATAACTGATTTGTGAAAAATTACTTCCAGGTTAGTCCAAGAACTTATGGCACCAGATGAGCTAATGCACCCTGTTACCTCTGCAGAGCACAGTTCGGTATGATAAGCTCTCCCACCAGATTAGCAGTAAGCGGACAGATGATGATTGTGACTGAGGTATCCACAGTAACTGCACCATTGGCTGCACAGCGCTTTGGCACATACAGCTGCGATGCCTTACCTTTGCTAGACTGATAGCTACATCTCCTTCACCTTCTGGGAAGGCATGATTTATTCTTTTCTTACAAATGTATTGGTGATATCATTTGTCTTGTGACACCAATGGGAGTGGTGCTGGTGTAACAGGTGGAAAAAGGGGCAGTTGGGATGCTGTCACCTGTCCATTATCATTCACCAACGAAAGTGGCCACCCTCACTGCCCTTCAGTGCACACAAATATGCCAGGGACTAGACTACACTAATAACCAGAGCAAGCCAAACAGAACCTTAAGAAAGATCACCAAAAAGAGTGGTACATAAGTACAGATCTGTTTTCACATCTCATACAATATAAACCATGCAGAAAATTCAAAAACCCTTTCGGCCTCAAAGCACATCGTTGAAAATCTAAGTAGAACTCTGAACAGCAGTGAGAGATCTGTCCCTTCTAGTCTCCAGAAGGAACTATGCAGTATGAAGACAGAAGGTCTCCTGCCAAAACACTGGCTAGAAAGAAGATACTTGTGGGTTAATGTGGGTGTTGGCAGATCTTCAAGAGAAGCAAGCCAAGCTGTGCTTCACTTTCACAAGTTAAAGAAGTTGGAATGAATGGGGCAAGGGGGAGAAAGGGAGGGGAGGGAGGTGGAAATCAGTAGGAATGGGAGAAACCACCTTTGAAAGAATCCAAAGGGAGTCAGCAGCTGCTAAAGGGGTTTGTGATTTTTGGTCAGACCACAGACTCCCAGCCACCTTGAGATGATCTACTGTAGGGTATCAGGTGCTAGAAGCTGCCTCTTTGTGCCTTTTATAACATACCAACCCATTTGAGACAAACCCTTTGCCACAGGCTGACAACACCAGCTTAAAAAAAAAACCACACAGCAATGCCATAGTACAAACTTCTGTGGGCAGACATGCAAAAGCTGAAGCTAGAAAAACCTGAGGATTTAAATGAAGTGTCTCACACTACTGTTGCCACACATTAGCCTGTCCTGATAACTGCCCCTCCGAGGGGTCCTCATCAGTTTAAACGCCTCTCAGCATGAGCCAAGGTAAATACAGGAACACTTCAGGTAACCCGTTTTAAGCTAAGAGAACATATGACATTGTTCCCTCTCTCAGCTCAAGAGTGAGACGCTACTGCACCTCAGGTCTAAGCCTCAAGCCCAAGCAAGGCTCCAAACATTCTGCTGTGATTGCATTGCCAGCCCCAGTAGAGCTTGTTTCTAAGGCTGCATTCTCAAAAAGCAAAAACACACCACCGGAATTCCCCACTGCGACCAGGGAAATACCCTGTCCAAATTAGCGCAAAGATACAGGAGGTTATAAAGGCTTCTGGGTTTGCTTACAACATCCTTCTAAAAACAAGCTGCTAGGCTAGTAGTCCCAATTACTTTACTCCTTTCTGAGCCCAGACAGCAGCTTTCAACCTACAAGAACTTGTACCTCTACAAATAGTAAGGCTCTTCCCTGCCAAACTCAAGGAGGTAAACAAAATACATCTCTCTGGCAAAACATCTCCACACCGATTTGTGTAATTACCTATGTCCCTTAAGAGGGTCTTGTTCACATATTATAGCTCTGATTATAAGCATCGAAATACACTTAAACCAGATGCATCAGACCCAACTTGCTGGCTGGCTCATGTCAGACCACCACAGGTGGCAGCTGAGAGATGGGACTTTAATTCAGAGATGCCGAGAACAAATAGCACAGTGTATGCATGGAAAGTCACAGTATGGAAAACTACCTATAGGTA
Source organism: Buceros rhinoceros silvestris (assembly GCF_000710305.1). Taxonomy (NCBI): domain Eukaryota; kingdom Metazoa; phylum Chordata; class Aves; order Bucerotiformes; family Bucerotidae; genus Buceros; species Buceros rhinoceros. The sequence goes on along the minus strand of NW_010391606.1, from coordinate 16,136 downwards.
AACTGCTCCATTTACGTCCCACCCTCCAGCAACTGTCTCTGGCCACTGAGTATTAAATTTTGGCTAGCAATGTTAGTATCTACCAATTTATCTCCAAGTCAGTTTGAGTCCTCTTCCAAGCTGCTTCACCATTAAAACAGGATTCACCCATACATAACCAGGCATCCTGTCTTAGGCTTTTTCTCTTTGTTACCAGCCAGCACATCTACAACACTTCAGCCCAAAACTCTTCTCAAAAAGTTCATGCACTTCTTTTTTAATGTAATCAATCTGGCCACCCACATCTCAACTTCTGAAATGTTCTTTCCCCTCTAAAGTCTCTTTTTAGTCAATTCGGAAGCTAAAACCAGTGGTTGTGATTGCATTGCCAGAGTTCACAAACTCCACCTTTTTTCTGTTTTTTCTTTCCCTTGCCCGCTCTTTCATTTCATTTTCTGACACCTTTACATTATTTTGCTCTACCAGCAACTTCAGTTTGCTGCTCCAGTCCCTGGGTTTTCCACGCAACATCATAGCACGCTGTTTTTCCAGCCCTACCCTTCCCTATTTTGCTAAGTCTTCTCTTATTCTCCAGCTAGCACCCTCACAAAAGAGAATCTTCCTACCTGCTTAGGGCTCATCCCTTCCTCAGCATATCTTCACCGGTAGAAGACACTTCAGATCACACTGTCTTCAGTTGTTGAGGTCACTCAACATCAGTTTGTTTCCAAAGCTTACCAACAACCATAGGTGAACTTCTCCACCATAAAGCCTGTTCTTCAACAGACTACTTACAACTTTGTGCAGTCCCTCAAAAGACTCTCACCTTTCTACTCTTACCCTCTTATCTCTTCCTCTTCCTTAATCATTTATTCCTTCCCCTGAGAAGGCAAGGAATTACAGACAGCTGGCTCCTCTGCCCGTGTAAATTAGATGTAAATTCAACTTCCTCCAAATTGCTGCCTTTTGCCTCTTGGCACATCCTAAAATCAGTGCTCAGCTCTTGCTTCAGCCTATGCGTGTCTTCTTTATTATTACTATTATTATTCTCCTTTTAGAAGTTAATTATCTAGATCACAAAAACCTTTACTAGGCTGAATTGAGCAATCACATATTTGATGCATTTGTAAAACTCATGTTTGTGCTGCTTCATGTTGCCTGTTTCATGCATGTAAGGCAGAACCAATTATCTAGTCTCCCCCCGCCTAAGGAAGACACCATTGCTATCGAGTTGTCTGACTCCTACATAAAGCAATCCAGAGCATTCCTTGTAACTCCTTCTGCAGTGCAGTGGCTGAATCTGCCTCCCAGATCATGGCTAACCACCACTGTTAGCTCTTCCAGCCAGGAATCAAGTATTTGTCTTTAAAGCACTACAGTGCTCTAAAAGGAATATTGTACAAGATTCCCAGTTTTCAGGGAGAAGACATCTCTTTGTTCTGCACCAGAACAATCACAGCGATTAACACCTTTAGGAGGCTCCTGCTTGGGTAGAAAGTGCCTATCAGGATCTCAGCTATCAATCTACTCAGCAGTGAAAGGGGTCAGAATAGGGAAAGCCAGCTATTTGGGTTTTCAGATGTTCCTCTTGCAACCTATTCTCTCCTTGAGTTTCTGGCTAGTAAAGGAATGGCCAACGTGCCACGCTTCTGACTTGCGACAGAGCTATCCTTAGCTGAGATTGTTTCAGGAACAAAACGGAATAGTCAATATCCAAGTTACTTTCACCTTACCTTTACAGCAGCCAATAAGGATCATTTTACAGAGAGCAAAAATTGCTGAGATTCATTTAAAAACCGCCTTCCCAGATACACTCTCTATCTGAATGTGTCAGAAGCCACAATTTTTATTCTATGAGGGAATCAGACAGGCTGATCTTTGGTTTCTACTGCAAGGACAAGCAAGACCGTGAAATTTCCCATGAAATTTATTATCAGTAAACTTTTTCATCTGATAATAAATAGCACCAAAGCATTTCCTTTTGATACTGTCAGAACAATAAACGTTAATTAAAACATGTGTTTTAAGATGTTTGAGATGAGATTCCTGCCACTCCAGGGGTGTCAGTGATAAAATCCCCACAAGTACTGGCTCAGAAAGGAAAATACTGTATGGTCTTTGAGACTACCCACCTACTTGCAGTGGTCTTGCTGCCCAAAAACTTGTTACCTTCAGCAAAATTCTGTGGTAACATTCAGTATGCGACTAAGGAGACATAGCAAAGAGGAGACCACTGGAAATAAAATCTCTCCAGGAGAGAGAAAGAATACAGCTTGTTCATAGTGTCCATTCCCAGAAGGAAAGGTGGAAGAGGATGGAGAAGCAATGAACTTTTACTCTCAGAAATGAGGAGAAGTATTATGTAGTGTCCCATATACTCTGCATATTCTTATATAATCGATATAAAAGATGTATCTATGGTATGGCAGTAATATCTCGTCATACTCTTGATGCCAATCCAAAAATCAACTGGGAATGTTTCTCACTACAGCTTTTGACACAATGTAGTCAATTTTGGATGATATTTTAGTGTAGAAACTGTCACTGAAAATTACAACCTCAAATAAATTTTCTGATTTTGACTAAACTGTATTTTCTAGTGGAAAATTCTTTCAACAACTTTCGTTCCCCAAGTGGCTCTAATACTTGTATTTAATGGCTTATGTATCTCAGTGGAGTTTTCAGTTTACTGATGTCATCTGTCCTTTGTAAACTCAACATAGAAGGTGAATATTTAAAACTGAATGTCATCTATCTTCTTTGTCCTTACTGCAATACTGCATTCATTTCCTGTACTTCACTACACCATGTATTTCTGCAATTAAATATTTTCATCTTATAGCACCTGCTCCTGCATAACATATTTCTGGATCATCTGAGTTGCTTGTTGGAAGGACAAATTTACTAATGGGTTAAAGTTAAATTCATATTGTAGCATCCAAGCTCAGATATCAATCACACAATTCCATATATTTAAGCAGAAGCACCAAATTGCAGACATCTCTCCTTTTCTGTGAACTCTCTCCAGCAATAATCTCCATTGTTTAATAATACAGTATGTCCTTATTTAAACAAAATGCTCTCTATAGAGAGGATTAAGTACAGGTTTCCTGAGTAACATTTCATAATGAGATGCTGATTCCTTTGTACTATATTCTCTGCTTCTCATAAAAATTTCTCAAGGTATCTCTTTGCCCTACTTGCTCATAAAGGTTTGTTTCTCACCAAAATCCACCGTGTCAACACAAGATTTCTCAGCAATTACTCTTTCTGCCTTGTCTTGCAATACCTCAACATTAGAAAGGAACAGCGATGGATTCTCCTTCTACTTGCCAGAAAGCAGTTTTTGGCTTCATCTAAGTGAATTCTAATTCACATTAGTGGAAAAGGAGCGGAGACACAGACTCAGCATTCCTCCTCAACTACTTCATTCTGAGATGGTGCAAGATGCAATGGAGAGATGGAAAGGATAGAGCTAGGCTGACGACAAAATTTTCTTCTCTTTGTGTGTGCATGTTTCTTTCGACAGGAGCACTAGAGATTTCTTAACTCTTTTTGGAAAGATCTTTGTAAAGTCGTTTGGGGTTTGTTTTCTTATTTCCCTGTAAAGCCATCACTCAGATGCCTCAGTGATAAGCCTGCCTTAAGAATTTGAATAGCACTGAAGAAAACCGGTGACGCTGTGCTAAGCACAGGCATTGACAGCAATTTTAAAAGGACAGGAGCAGCCATCAAAGCATAGGCAGATAATTCAGAGGACAAAAATTTCCTGGAAATACTTGCTACACTTAACATCACTTTAGAAGTTCAAAGAAATATCAGATACCTGCTAGCTCTGCTTTAGGAGAAAGGCCATGTTCACCTGTATTGAAGCTATACCCTACCCCACTGGTCTTTGTGGTGAAAATACAGATGTAGTGAACCTGCTAAGCCAGGGCTATTTTGCTGAGGAGGGCCAAAAGGGGTCAGCACCCAGAGAGCATGGGAGAACAGCAGATAAAATTAAAAGGGCAGATTGAGAAGCAAGCAGGAAACACCAGGAACATGCATTTCCTCCCTCCAATCCATACACAGATGAGGCAAACCATCAGCATGAATATGTTACTTGCTCCACCGGATCTTGTGTGTATCTGTATCTTGTGTACATGGGAAAATCATAAAGGCAAGCTTTATCATCTTAATGACTCCTGGACAGTGACAGCATTCATGTCCCCTAGAGTCTGTTACACTGAAGAACAAGGAAAAAAATTGGAAGGGATGTAAACCTACTATTTCTGGACTTCAGACAAATAGTGTCAAAAATGGCACATATGTAGTGTGGGGATGCTGAATTTTGTCAGACCTCAGCTGTCATACTGTTAGAGAGCTCCTCAGCTATCCAAATAGCCTATTGCAGTCCCAGCTCCTGGCCTAATTCTGAGCTGTGTTACAAGGAACGAAGTCAAAGGGAGCCCAGGAAAAAGAGAAAAAATATGTTTTCTACATTAGTTTTTCAGGAAGTTTTTGACAGTGTAAGAGGGAAGAGACTATAGGAACTTGTGTCTTAATCGAACTTTAATGACTAAATGCACAGAGCCCCAATCCAGTTCTTGCAGAGTTCATGAATGGGGCTGCCTTAATACTTCTCAACTAGCAGTGATCCATTTCTTCTTAGCGTCTTGGTTTACCCAGTCTTTAAAGTGCATCTGTGTTAAAGTTTGCTCTGCAAGGACAACATTTAGTGTCCCCTGGATTTGGAAGGAAGGCTATTAACAGCACAGAAGCCTCCTGGTTGATGCTGAAAGATGTGATGCACAGCCCCCTAAATTAGGCACCATGGTCATACAGTCACATGTGTTCCCCGTCAAGGCTGAGTCCATCCTGCATCCCTGTGCCTATACTGGTCTTGTCCATCTGGAAGGCAGGACGAGAAATGGCAGGTGGGGACAGCAAGACTAGCACCTTCACACCAAAGCTTCATCGCGTTCCCCTCTGTACAGAGGGTATTCCTG
>NW_010391606.1:0-11119 GCF_000710305.1 Buceros rhinoceros silvestris | reverse complement strand
CCGTTCCCCTCTGTCCAGAGGTCATCCCTGCTGGCAGTCAGCAAGGGGCTGCTGGCTGTGCAGCCACCCCCTGCTAACACCCGCAGCCTCCCATTTAACTGCTGTCTTGGCCTGACAGAGTAGCTGAGATGTTTGACAGCATCAGTGCAAGCTGTATTGGTTCGTGGGCTGGCCTGTTCATCATGACAACTACTAGGTTTATGTTTGCTTTCCATCAATAAACACATACCTTTCCTAGCTCTCCTGCATCAAGGAAAGGCATCAGCACTCTCACACCTACACACACAGGTGCCTGCCGCACTGTCCTCCCGTGTTTATTGTTTTTCGGTTTTTTAGGAATCACACTCCCAACGTGTTGCTGTCTCAACTGTCACTGCTTGTCACATTACAATAACCATCACTGCTTTCAGAAGCCAGTTCAGGTTGTTTAATCATCACTTCTCTCCAAGCTGTCCATCACAGTGTGGTCACCAGGCAACAGCATCAACAGACAGAGCCGTGGGTGGCTGGTGAGAAGGAGGAAGAGGAGGACAGAGCACACCAGGGTTTGCAGGGAGTAAGAAGAGCTCATGTTTCCACAGCAAAGCATGGCACAGGAGCTGCTGAGTCTATCTGACGGAATCCCAGCCTACAACTTAATTAAAATAACAGGGATTTCAGTGATTGCAAAGCCCAGTGTTTTGGTGGAGGAAGAAAAGATGGCAGGACTCCGACCCATGGCACATTAATGCAGAGTTGGGTTCCTTGCTCCAGCTCTCATAGGTGTCCATCGACAAGCTCCTTCCATCACAGATGGGATGGCAGGGCCCTCACAGGCACTGCCTGATGTTGGAGGCAGCTGGAATCAACCACCTCTATTCCTTTAACAACTTTAAAATGAGTTGTTTGGGAGTGGATGAGGACTTTTTAAAGTAAAAAAAAGACCACACGTCAATTTATAAAAGTTGAAAATAAAATGGAAGGTAACGCTGAACTTGGAGCTTTACATCTAAAAGATGAGCTGAAGAACGTTGTGGTTTGTTTTGTAGCTGTCATTTGTCATTTAAACAAACAGATGCAGATCTGCATCAAAGCCGAAATAGGTATTACTACACTGCAGTGGCTCTTCTGTAGAGATGCTAGGTCACTGGATCCAGGCTAAGTCCAGATCTATACAGCCCAGACCTATATTCTTCTTATCCCTAGCCCAGGCTCTGCCCGCCGTGACGTACTGAGCAGAGAGTGGAAACACACAAATGAAATGGAGAAAGTGTGGTGTAGTGCAGTCCCTTCCTGTGGTGTGATCCTCAACTTGAATACCATCTCAGGGAATAATTACCCTCAAAATGCCTCTAACTAGCAACATTTCTCCACAGACCTATGCATTTTAGTATTAAGTTTAACGCATCTGCTGTTCTGCTGGTGTGTCTTTTATTTACCTGTTTATCCTTTCCTATAAAAAAATCTATAGTTTTGTGTAATTGAAGTAAGATCTAACTTTGATTTGCACATAACCATTTCCAGAGTTTGATTTTGTTTCCAATAGTGATTAACTTAAAACTTCTATCTTTCACCCATAGAAATCTGGTTTTTTTATTGGAAACCTGAACTGAAACTCAGTGGCAAGCAAATTAATTTTCTATATCATATTCTTTGGCATACAAAGCTTGACTTTCACCATAACTATGGTTTTTACACCAGAAAAATATATTTACACTTACACATAGGTAAATTCTTCAAAAAATAAGATCCTCAAATATTCTTTTGACTATTCCATGGAATTCACTTCTCCTAGGTCTGTTTTCAGAGAATGTTCAGTGAAAGGTACTGGAAGCATTCTTGGCCAAGGCAGGGAACATTAAGCTGTTTCTAAAGGTTTACACTGACCCAGTCACACACACAGAAAATGAGCATATGACCTCTTTCATCTACTGAAAATATACCTTGAATTTAAAATAAAAATCTTTAATATAAAGTCTATTCCAACTGATTAAATGGAGCCCACTCCATTCCACGTTACCGAGGAATTTCGCACCAATCTCTGAATCAGGAACTTTCTGATTACCTCACCCCCCCCCCCCAACTGATTAAATGGAGCCCACTCCATTCCACGTTACCGAGGAATTTCGCACCAATCTCTGAATCAGGAACTTTCTGATTACCTCCCCCCCCCCCCTCCCCCCCCAAAAAAATACACCTGAGAAAATCAGGAACATTGAGCAGGGACCATTTATGAAGAGAAAAACAAGCCTACATTTGTTACATAAAGTATTTCCCTTGAATTATTTTCTCAACCTTAAATGAAGTGGGGGAGGTGAGAATGAGGGAGGAAGAGAAGCATTTGGGGAAAGGCATGGAATGTCTCTGGGTTATCTAAATAGCCTGAGATTTTCTAAAGAGCCTTTCACTTCCCCCTGAAGACCTACATGAAAATGATCTGCAAGAGCAAGGCGTTGCTGTCCTTAAATAATCACCAGCAAAGGCATTATAAAGCCTAATACAATTGGGATGTGAGCACAGACAGTGAGTTGGGACCCAGTGTCGTCAAGGGTTTCCCATATGCAGCTGAACATTCTCCACCTAAGAAGAAACACCAGCCCTTCTATGCCTTGGGAACATAATTGCCTTCAAATGCCAAGTGCAAATCATCCCCTCCCATTTCTTCTCCTTCATCTCTTGATTTACCATATTTGTACGGAGCATGGAAAACTCTGCAAATGGGCTTTTAGGTTCCAAGAGGCAGCAAGAAGTGATACACAGGGCACTGGAGACATATTCTTGGTGGCAGTCTGAAAACTGTCTTGATGGATGAATTTCAGACACCTTCTCTAAACACCAGCCATAACTTCACGTACTAGATGCTCGGCAGTGTTTTTGCCAGCCCAGACAGGCCAAGGTTACCTTCCCTGCCTTGCTGTCTCTGCATTAGGGAATGCAATACTTGCTACTGGGGGGCGGGAAGCCCTTTTTCTCTTTTTTTTTTTTTTTTAAATGAGGTCAGCCTCTCTAAGGATGAAGGTGGGTGATGTTTGCTGTTATTATATAATTTGGCGTCTTATGCACACTTTGCGATCTCCTCATCTTGCCCTGAGGTTCCTCAGCCACAATTCCCAGCAGCACAGGATGGGTCAATCCCTTCACCGCACCCAAACCACTCACTCACTTGAGGTGGGCTTTGTCTCATCTGGGCTACCTCTGAGTTTTTCCTCCAGAAGAAGGGAAATCACAAGGCCTGTGACTCCCTTCACCCTCCTGCCCCACAGAAGCAGTTCTGCTCCTAACCACAGCACAGGGACACAGCACTGGAGGCCCCGCTCCAGCACGGGTGCTTATGGTGGGGATTCTTGGCACTGACATCCCTCCATAGCAGCAGAAGTAGGTTCAGCTTCCTACCTTTCTCCCCTACATCACCTAAATCTCCACACCTTTCCTCAGCCTCCTCCTGCCCGCTCACCTTATGTCAAGGGGTCCTCAGCACAGCCTGCCCTGAGCACGCCTCTGGCATGGCAGCACACAGGGGGAGAAGTTCAGAGGCAGTTTGGCAGTTTCTCCTGTGCACTATCACAGGAGAACATCACTCCCCTATTTAGGGACACAATGGGAGGTTAAATAACGTTCTCAGAGACCCTCTAAAAGAAAGGAATTACATTTTAGGGCATACCCTAAAATAACCTGTTCCTTCTCACAGTATTTTACTTTTATGTTCCCCAAGGAGACAAAGTGCAGTACCAAGTGAAAGCGTTATTGTGTTACCAGCACTGAGAATAAGGGATTATGGGCTCCCATGTTAACTGTTGTTTGATTTAAGAGACAGCCAAAAAAAACTGCAAGTGGCACAAAAAAAATTTTACTGCATCAACTTTTATGTGCATTTTAAATTCCAAAATAATTAGTCTATCACCCAATGCTGCCATTTGAATTGGAATCAAGGCCCATTTTCATTTAACATAGAAATGTCAATTAGAGCTGTGGGAGTCATTGATTTCTTGGTTTGCTGGCCAGATATTAAAAAAAAAAAAAAAAATAAAAGAAAGAAAGTTGTGTCAGTCTGGTTTTTTTTTTTTCTCCTCCTATGAAATGAAATGTCGCTTTGAATGTAGCTTTGGTTCTGACTGAACAGGATCCAGTACACACAGCTTTATGATAATATCAGTTGCCCAAATACAGACAAATACATAAATATAGACAAATATAGACAAATATATTTGAGATGCTCTTCACAGGCCTAGCCGTCAGGTAGGATTCAGGACCCACAGAACACCCTTGCCCAGTGAAGCAACAGTGAGAGACAATACCATCTCAAATGTCACTAGTGTCTGTGAAGGATGCTGAATCAAGGTTTCTCTATCACTGGATCGTTTTCAAATCTGGAATAAAAGAACTGGAAATTCATTCAAAAAATGCTGCCTTGAAACAAAACAATGGAAAAATATTGCATTTAAATTTTCACAATTTTGGCTTGTTTGGGGCTGTTTCTCAGGAGCCTTGGGATCACATGGAAAGGAGTGTGAACCTATTTGAACCTATGAAATGCTCCGGCCAAGTTACAACAGCATTTGATGGGGCAGATTCACTCGCCTCACTGGAGCTCTGCACAACATGAGGGTTGTATTCAGCCTGGCATAGTAAGACTGCAAGATTGTCCAAGGCCAGTGCTAATCTTGCTGCCCTTCACTGTAAAGTCGATGCGTCAGGATGGTCTCTAACCTCTCCAGAATAAATTGAGGACTTCTGACCTCCTTGCTTCTCCCTCTGGGCAGATCCCATCAGGATTGCCAGGTCAGGGAAATACAAAACTCTTATTTGAAGTCAGAAGAAAAGGGAGGCAACCCTTTTGTATTATAAAGTGCAGTATTAAGAAGATTGAAAACTATAACCCTATTGCTTTATACAGTTTATAGCCTCTTGATATTGCATGAATGCCAGTTGCAATTGTCAGAGCTCTTCCATTATTCTCCTTAATCTTCCCTCATGATGGGATTTGCATATCCCACCTGTCAGCCCAGGATAAAGCTCCTCACCATCTCCCAAACTCTTTCAAAGAGACCAGATTCACACAGTGACAAGCCTTTCTTCTAGTCCTCACGGATTCTCTTTCGCCCACTCCTTTCTCTCAGTGCACAGCTATTCTTATTAACAATTTCCCACATATCCTATATCATATTCCATATATGAAAAGCCTACGTTTTAGCGAGTCAATCTATCTAGAGATGGACTGCAACACAGAAGAAATAAATACTACAGCTATTGACTCATTTTTGCCCACAAAAAAAGAAAAAAAACCAACCCACCACCTAATAAAAAACCTCAAAATCTTCTGGTTGAAGAAATAAAGTCCTACTCAAAGTTAAAGGAAATTTTGGGGTGTTTTCTCTCATTGAAGGGTTGTTTTTAAATGAGGCTTCATACCTAGAATAGATGTGAAGTATTTTATGATCTCTACAGTAGTAAACCCAGTTCAGAAGACAAAAATTTGAAACAGGGGACTTTCAACACTATTTTAATTTGACTTGATTTTTTTCTGGTTTAAAGCCCCATTTTTGTGTTTCCTCACTTCTTATTCAGCCCTTCCTAAATCTATTGTCATTAGCTCTAGCAAGAGATTAGCCTGAAACAGTCTCAGCATCTGGTGCATTATACTATTAATACTATTATATATTGATGTAATATGTAAGCAATACATACTGTGTCTCACTGAAGGATTTTAATGCAGGCATCCTCCTCAGATGAATCTTTTTTGGGACCTGTTTCTTGCACCCTAGGAACCAATCTAAATGCAAAGCGACTGACAGTGGGGTCATGCCTCACCTTGGGTCTCACTGCACATCTGGCTCCAGGCTCTACATCCATATTAATTTCCTTAAAACTCCTCCTTTATAATAATGCAATTGCCGTGGGAGGAAGGGGGCAATGGGCTATCACAGTGTGACATAACATAATGCCAGTCGCTCATAGGATGATGTTGGCAGATTCTTCATCCATCCCTGGTAGTTCAACGCTGGAGCCAGAGCTCTGACAGAAGGAACCAACTACAGCCTGTTGCATGAACACAGCATCTGAGCAAAGAATTCTCAGAGTGAGAAGATGTGGAAAGTGACATTTTGATCATGATCTCCTATTCTGGTCTGAACAGAGGAACACCGGCAATTTATGGTACTTTTGCCATGCCTTTCCTGTCTAGCTTGTAAAAGGGAATATCATTTCTATGGAATTGTGTTCGGCAGAAGCAAAAATCTAATTCAAACTCGAGCTCTCAGGATCCTGACTCCTAGAAACTCACAGTTCACTTTCCACAATCTGTCTTACAAGCAGATACAAAAAGAACAGTGCTTGCTTCATTTAGCAAACCAGAGGCTGAAAGGGAATATGATCATTGCCTGGAAAATAATTCCAGGGGGCGTAAGAGCTAGGGATGGAAAATACCTTTAATTAAAAGGCACATGCACAAATGAAAAAAAATTAATCTAAATTGTCCAATGGCAACGTTAGAATATAAATCAGACAGAAGTTTCCAACATCCAAAAGAATGAGGCTTGAAACAACTGTGTAGAATGGAAGAAGGCAATAGGAGGGTGGGTTAAAAGGAACCCCACAGGTTTTAAGATGTAGTTTACGGCTGTAGAATGCAGTACCTGCTGCAGCTCTGTACCCTTCTTGAAGTTCCTAATTTATAAAGTAGGTTTGAACACTTCAACTGAAAAAACACAACTGGTTATTCACAGTTACTTTGTCCAGGAGGAAATATATAGGTGCATTGTTATTCTGCCTTTACCTGTGCCCAGTCTGTCCTGTTTGTCAATAACATGAAGTAAAATCTTACAAGTAATACCAAATGTAGAGCCTCCTCTTGCCTAAAAGCTCTCCCGTAAGAGACCTAACTCTTACCCTGTTGTCTAGTGTTATCACCTGACAAGAGCAATGATGACCTTGCAGGCTTCATCCCGCACTGGACTCATCATTTGCATTGATTTTCTACTGCAGATGGAATATAAAACCTGTCTGGCCATGGCTGTTCTGCATCTGGTTCAGACACCACCTCCAATCTCCATCAGTCTGTGGAGGATCTCCTGTTGCAGAGGACCTACGAGAATCTCAGCTTTGTCCTTCCAGCCATGCAAATCATAGTTTGAACCAGCTGTTTAAAAGTATCGTGAAAAGCCAATCCCTGAGTGAACAGCAGGGTACATGCTCAAGTTCTTCATAAGACACTGAGATCTACACCAACATCCAGCCCAGGAGAGCATTCTGTCCAGTGTGAGACAGCAGTAAACTGACTTAAGCGAATATGAAACCGGAGCTGCTTTCCTTCACAGTCCCACATTACAGCAAAAGCTGTAGCATCAAGACTTTTGCTCAGACTCCCTTACATTCTGACCTTCTCCAGTATTTTTGCCCTTTCTCCAGGGTGCTTTTAAATGAACAAGGCATCAATCTCACTCTGAGCCAACTAGGACAGAAGCAGTCTTGGTATCTTGTAAACTCCAAGAACCATCCATATCCCAAAAGCTCGTAATGGATGTCTCCCAGAGATTTGCGTCTCTCCATTAAAACCAAGCCTCTCTTTTAGCTCCACACACAAATCTCTGCTAGCTGTTTTCTCCTAGTCTACAGAATAACAGTAAAGGAGCTATGGGGACTCCAAATCTACAGTGTTTGGATACACCACATCAGGAAGTATGTTTGATATCTCTGCGAGCTAGGAAACCTGCCAACTTCCACACTGAAGACGAAATTTCTCAGCAGTGTGAAAAGGCAGGGGAACTAACTTGTGTGTCTTGTAGCAGAGATTTGAGAAATATTTTATCTCATAGGATCATTTACTCCAGTTTCCACAGAGGCCAGTGGAAAGATGACGATGCATCAATGCAGGTAAATTAAGCAATACCAGGATCCAGTCAGACTCAATAGTCTATGTTCTTATTATATTGTCAAAATGGTTCCAGGCAGGGTGCTGGCATGGGCCGGTTTACACCTTTCTGGATCATTCCCAGACAGTCTGGGACTTAGTACAAGCCAAGGACCGTTTCCAGAACCCAATTTAGCTGCAGCCGCTCTTCTCTGTTCTGCAGACTGACAGTGCTCAGGATTGCGGAGATGCCAGATGGCTTTGTGTGGCCTCGCTCACCTCCAGTGAGACAGTCTGAGGCCCACCTGTATTTTCATACAACTCTGCATACACTCCTTGCTTCTCCCTCATCAGTCATCTGACAATCCAGGTTCCTAACACTTACGGCGTCCTCTGGGGAGCGCCTGCTGACTCCAGCAGTGAAAAACCAAAGATAGGCAGGAGAGACTAGTGTCCCTGTGAAGCATGTCCCTACAGATGTGAGATGGACACACTCCAAATGTCTTGATACAGATATTCTGCTTGACGTAATTTATCCAGAGAGTACCTAAGGTCATTCATGGGCCAAAATAATCCCTGATGTAAGACAATTTATGTCAGTGGAGTTACACCTGGCCAGCTTGGCCTATTATTTATTATTGTTATTGTACCTGTGGCCAAGCATACAGCGAGACCATCCTCAAAGCAGAATGCCACCTGTTAGCTGGTGCACACACTCAGCACGAAATCACAGCCAAGCCTGAAAGAAGCTGCAAACACTGAGAACAATCTCTTACAGAAATCAGAAGTCCTTTCAGGGCTGCCTTCTCCTCCATCAGAAGCATTGCAATTAAATCCAAACCACTACCAAAATAAGGATACAGGGAAGCACACTGAGGCTGGGGCAATCAGATAGACCGCAATAGAAAAACTTGGTGGTGACAGTGCTTTAATTTTACAGCTTTTCCATCTGAAAGGATCTCAAATATTTTGAGCTTTGTTTTGGCTTTTGCCTGTACTCACACAAATGCTGCAAACTATTATCATCTTCGTAGTGCCCCGGTGCCCAGGTGAAAGGCAAAGGCTGTTTGACAGCAGCACTTACCAAGCACATAAAAATGAATATGCAAAGAGGTGAGTTGCATCCCCCTGCCACGGCAGGGAAACACAGGCAGGAAGCTGGCAGCTACCGCTGCCAGAGTGCAGCCAGGGCACCAGAGTTACAGAGCACCCCTTGCAGGCAGCACCATGAGATCCTCTGTGACCCCCATGGAGCGAGAACTGCCTACGTTGTACCCTAGAGGAAGCATTCAGTCTCAACTCCCTCATGCTACCAGCTCCTCCACAAATGAGTGTCCAAAATCTCCACGCTGAGGCACTGGGTTGGTGCCGCTTTGTGCTACTGAACACACAGCACCACTACAGCTGAACTCAGACAAGCCTCTCACGCATCCAAGTCCTGCTGGGGCCCAGCGTCATTTAGTGTTGTGAGGCACTGCCAGAGCCCTCCGCAGCAAGGTGGGAACACAGTCTCCCTGTAGGTAGTGCAACACACAGATCTTTGGAAAGGACAGTGGCAAAATATTTACCAACAGCTCCCTGAAAACATTTGTAAACCAAGACAGTCAAAAAGTAAATCTGTCCCTGGCATGACTAGTCCATACTAATACAGTGGGCAGAAGCATATATACATGTATATGTATACCTAAGCACATGTATAATAAAGCACATTTATAATAACAATATATGTACTTTGATAAACACACAGATGAAACATAACTGTGGTAATAGACCAGGAAAAGTGACGTCTCATGGATGGCTTTTTATATCAAAAGCTTTTTGTTAGCAAACGGGTCACTTTAAACCAGTGTCAGCCTCAATTTAATTTCTAAGAGCAGACCTGCATTCCTACAAGGCAGCTTCTGTTCACACAACTACGTAAGAGACAGGCTAGCTGAGTTGTGAAGAAAGGGGAAAGTCCTTCAAATCTGAGATGGCAAGTATTCTTCTGTCAATTAATTGATTAAATAGCTCCTGATGAGACCATAAAACCACGTCCCAATTAACTAGGGCTGAACCCCAAAGTGAGGTGCTTATGACATCCGCTGTAATTCTAAATCAAGTGGCTGTGATATACCGCAATACAAGCTAAACAAAAAGGAATTAGTAATGATTAGCCCATTATTTCAAAATGTTAACAGGTTCCTAATACTAAAAACTGAAAGCGAGGCCAAGGTTTTCTGCCAAGCAGCCAGAAACCTTAAGGCATTTCAGCTGCAAACACCTTAGAGGAGAAGACCCTGGATCCCTCTTTCTCCTGGGAAGTTGTATGGGCAATGACCATGTAGCGCCAGTATCACTTTCTCTCGTATTATCCTTCTGCTTGCTGTCCTTAAGAGGCAAAGTGACAGCAGCTGGAGCATTCAGTCAGGCCGATATCCCCACCTCTGCTGGTCTTCAAGCAGAGCTAACAGCAGGGAGAAAGCACACCAGGCAACTCTGCCTTCCCCAGGCCTCTGACTCCAGGTGACCTCTGCAGCAGTGGCTGCAGGGATACAGGGCTCAAGTTAACTTGGTAACTTTGATGCCATGAGTACTGCTCCAGCCTGGAAACCAGTCACCTACTTCCCTGGCTGGTTTTATTCTGCTTGGCTTATGTCAGAGCTGCTCTGCTGCTATTCCCAAGAAAGCTCCAGGTTATGGGAAAGAGACAAGAACTGTCTCGTTTTAACACCTTGGTGACGAAAGGCAAAAAGCATCTTTATCCCCTGCACAGCAGCACCTCGGAGATGAAGTCCTCAAGCCCTCCAGCATCTCCTCCTCAGCAGGGCGCGGGGATGAGCCCTCAGGCTGACGTGGACCCCGAGGGCTGGGAGGAGGAGGAGCAGCACCAGAGGGGCTTTCCCAGGCCTTGCCTGCAGCTGAGCCTCCCAGGCTCCAGCGGGGGTTACCCTGGGGGGTAGGCAGGGAGCAAGGACGGATCCCCCGCAGACCGACCTTCCCTACCCGCCGCGGGCGGTGACAGTGGTTTATCCCTGACTGTATCCAGGGTGAGGGAGAAGGGGGCTGTGCTCTGGTTTATTTCTCTCTGCCTCCAGGGAGCAGGAAAAGGGGGTTGGAGCGGGCTGTGCTTAGCGGGCGGGCGGCGGAAAGTTTTTTCGCTCCGGAAGAATGGCCCTTTTGAAGCACTTCTGCCCCACTGCACACTGCTAAGCGAAACCAATCTCCGGCGCCCGGAGGCGCAAAATCCCCCCTCGGAAAAGAAACCCCCAGCACTCTCCACCCTCTATTCCACCAGACTCCCCCCGCTCCAAA
>NW_010391605.1:0-1967 GCF_000710305.1 Buceros rhinoceros silvestris | reverse complement strand
TCGTGTGGCACGAATGGTCTGGGCTGACGGATACGTAGAGGCTGCTGGGTGATGTCCCAGCTCAGGGGAGGTGCTGGAGCAGCCCAGTGTGATCCAGGAGAACTCAGAGGGTCTCGTGTTGGATCACTCTATAGCACCCGAGACAATGGACCTTTTTCAGGTTTTTCTCTGTTTCAGTCCAACTCGGGGGGTGTTTTGTTTGTGCGTGTCCAGAACATGCAGGTTCATGGGGTCCCGGTATCCCCCCTCTGTGCCCAGTACAGGTGTCCTGGGGCAAAGGAAAGGTGACTGATGGCTGTTTCTGTCCCAAGGCAATAGGGAGGGCAGCAGGAGCCCCGTGTGCCGAGGGGCTGCCTCAGCGCTCTGTGCACTGCAGGGTGGGACTGCCCAAACTGTCCACAGGGAATGGGAGGCAGGAGCCAGGTACATTCGGCGGGGGCGCTTAATGCTCTGGTCTAGTGCCCGTCAGAACCCAGATCTGACTTTCCAGTGGCTTGTTGTGTGACCCAGGGAGAGGAGTCGCACCCTGTACCAAGCAGCCCATGGAGTGGGGGAGAATCCAACCCCCACAGACCAAGGTCACCAGCGTCCTCTGAGATGCACCAAAACCCTGATGCCCAACATGTCCCTCTGAGCTGGCTCACAGGACGAGGAAGCTGGAGACAGTGTTGGAGGTGGGTGTCCTGAGAGGCCAACCCCCTGTCTGGCCTGTCATACATTCAGGAGGACCAAGAACTGGAAGGGCATCTACGTCCTTGCGTACAGATAATGCAGCACCGTTCTGGGCCTTCGGGGTGGGAGGGGGAGGCCACATTTCTCAGTGTTCCGCTATCTTGCACACACACACACTCTGTGTTTTACCGACATGTTCCTGCGGGTGGGGAAATTGCTGATAACAGAGACCTGACCAAACCCGAACCATCAGAGGAAGCAAGAGGAGGAACAAAAAGGCTGATTAATTCTCCCAGAGTTCTGTGTCCTGTTGTCAGGCCAGGGATCAGCTGGTCGTTCTCCCTGACACCAATAACTGTACTGGTAAAGATGTGCCAGGCTCCGGTTGCCTTGTGCATCTTGGGTATCAACAAGAGAGAAAAGGCAACATCTGTGACATAAACGCAGCTGGTGGGAGTGAGGTTCACCATCCAACCCCTTGTCTGGGTCTGGGGAGGATGTTGCATCTCTATCGGTGGTTTTGAGAGATGTCCCTGCTGCGGGCTGGCTGTGGTCAGCACTGGGAGCTTTCTCCTGTAAATCCCTGGGTGTTTGGGATAGGAAAAAAAAAGGATTTCAGGCGGGTGGCCCGAGGACAGTGAGACAAACACCTGAGAAGAACCGGGTTAGTGGTTTGTGGAACTCTTTGGCAACAAAATTCAGGGGAGCAGGGATGGGGATGGGGAGGAAAAACTCGTAGGAGCCAAAACTCCTTGTAGTTCTCGCAGATGGAAGTGGTTGGAACTCCAGAGGGAAGCGGCTGTAGCTGCGCTGAGGAAAACCACGAGGAGAAGATCGTCTGCCGGGAACCTGCTTGCTCGGCTGGAACCCGAACGCCCCGTTCCATCCTGAACCCAGACAAGCTGCTGCTCGCTGTGAGGCGCGAGGGCGGTTTGATTAGCAAGCACCAATGGCCAATTTGGTTATCGCCCAATTGTTAACACTCCCCTCATTGCCCCTCATTTGCATATGCAGATATCTCCCCGTGTGAACACAAACCACGCGCCTGGTCCGGCCCGTCCGCCCCTCCGCTGCGTGGGCAACTCGTGCTCACCCACCACCTCCTCGGCTCCCCACTGGAAACACCTCCATTATTTCCTTTCTTTGGCCCATTTACGAATGTCATTTTTTCTGCCCAGCAGAAGCTTCCAAACTGCTGTCGAACAAACCCGGGCCCTTTTCCCCGCGTCGCTGCTGAAGACGTGCCGGTTTTCCACGCTGATTTATCAACCAGGCCTCTTACCTTTCCGCAGATC
>NW_010391604.1:31195-31605 GCF_000710305.1 Buceros rhinoceros silvestris | reverse complement strand
GCTGCTGACTCGCCTCCTTCTGTCTCCTTTCCCCTCAAGCGATTCAGCTGCAGGTCTGTAAACCTTTAACCGCCCTTTCCAATGGTGTTCCTTAGACTGGGTTCTGGACAGAGAGAGGGGTTGCTGGCTCCTCTACCGCCTGTTAATTCAGGGATGCTGAGGAGCCATGGAAGCGGGAACCTGCCAGCCACACCCAGCTTCCAGGGCACCTTTGGGGTGTCCTTTCAGCAAGGCTTCATTTGCAAGGCACAGTGCCTGCTGCTTCACCCCCTGCTCCAGGGAACGTCTTTTTAATGGCTTTAATTGCAGGCAGCTCTTTATTTCTGGTTGGGGTTTCTCTTCCCGATAAGAGGGAAGAGGTCGGTGGTTCTGCATAACGATGACATACACAGGTTATACAACCACGCCTC
>NW_010391604.1:26284-31080 GCF_000710305.1 Buceros rhinoceros silvestris | reverse complement strand
AGTTTATCCCCCCCCCCCCGCCCCTTTAATCTTAACGTGTGTAACACAAGTCACCCCACCGAAATGTGTGGGACTGCTGTGGAGGGAGGAAGAATTTAATCCATACGAGCGTATTGACTGATGAATTCTGCGGTCCCTCGTTTTGCATAGAATTTGCATGTTAACCAATTTGTGCTTGGAATGTCGCCTGCATCTCCACGCAGCGGGGGGTTTCATAGAGCACAGGCGAGGGAATGTCTGCTTCGACCCAGCTCTGCGTTTGAGCGGTGCAGTGGTGGGCTGTGCGAATGCACCCGGGGAACCAAAGATCAAAGGATCAAGTGTACCCCGTGTTTTCATTGGGCTGTTTGACAGCCTGGGAACAATACACTGTGCAGGGGGAGAGGTTTGAAGATTGAAGGGGTCCAAGCGGGTGTTGCCATCCCTTCTTTTTATCAGTGTCTCGTTTTGCTGTTGTTTTCGAAGTCAAGTGGCCCAGAGCCTTTCAGGGTTGAAGCACGAGTGTGTGCCCTTGCTGCCAAGGGAACGCTTCGAAAGCATCGCTTGTGTTGAGTCTCCATTGGTGGAGAGCTGCCAGAGCCTGCCAGCAGCTGAGGCCCTGCCATTTCTGAAAACAAAATAAATGTTTGGCTGTCTTTTTAAAGTTACCTTTTACTGGCAAATATTAATTAGGAGTCTTCAACTGATAAAGATTCAAAGAATTCTTAATGGCTCTGGCTGGCTGCAGTAGGTGTTGGTGCCTCAGGTCTGGCACTGGATTAGCTCTGGAGCTTGGTTTTTGGTGATTTCGCAAGGAAACCAACAGACTTTAACATGCCCTTGTAATTCAAAAATTAATTTTCTTAACACCTGAAAATAGAAAATGTTTTGGTGAGGAGGAGACACCCTGGCGTAGCGCAGAGAACAAGAGTCGCAGATGGAGTTCCTCTGTGTTTTGGCGAGGTGGGTGCAGCTTCTGAGGGGAGCAGTGGTGACAGCGCCACGTGCCGGAGCTCCACAGCGAGGAGTAACGTCGCCAGTTTTCGGGTCCTGAACTACTTTTGCGGAGCGACGCTGCATTGCGCCATCCGACATGCCCTCTATCTGTTCTGGGGAAGTTGATGCCTTTTGTGTGGATAATGAAATATTAATTGAGCCTGGTGAGTTTGATCTATCTGTTGGGAGAGACAGAGGGAAGCGCGTCTCGGGTGCAGCGTTCAGCTGGATTGTGAGTGTTCCAGGCAGGTGTCCGAGCTAGAAAGCCACGGAGGGTTTCCTCTAGTTTGCAGCAGCATCTCAGTGGGTTTTTCTGTGCACACGCACTTTAAAATGAACAGCCTTCAGCTTCAGGATGGGAAAAACCGAAATTCCTGTAAAATGGAGAAAACGACTGTGCGCCCAAACCCGCTTTTAATCCTTGTGGTGATGTTTGCGGCTTTGTGCGGTCCGGTGAGTCACTGGGCTGCCTTAGCAGGCTGGTGTATCCAATGGTGAGAGTTGCTCCTGCAGTGCTTGGTCTCCATGTGATAACTGGGGTGCAGTGAAATGCGTGTTCCTAGGGAAAAAGTCAGGTTAAATTTGTGTGTTCTTCCAGTTCTGGCATCAGAGAGCACAGGACGTGTTCTGCTGGAGGCCAGGCTCAGTGGAACGGCCTCGTGTTGCTGCTGGTGTAACTGTGTGGCTAGTTAATGTTTGTTTACCTGGTCCTTTCACTCTCCAGCTACCAAAGCGAGAGGAAAATGGAATGCCATCAGACAAAAAATTGGAACCAGTGTCCTTCTCCCCCTCAAAGGAGCGTGGGGGCTTGTGTGACCGCAGTTCCAGCCTGCGGCGTGGCTCTCCTTCAGTCGGCACGCAGTGAACTGAGCAGGCAGGAAGAGCTGAGGGGGAAAAGGACGGTGGTCTCCTTCACCCAGGACAGGTCAGCTAAGAGGCTCTATCACAGAGCAGAAGTGGTAGGTAGAAGGTGTTAATTTTATTAGTAGTGCAGCTGCTGGAGGTCTAGGAGGCTTTGGTTGTTTTTCAGTTTAGAGGGCTGGAACTGCCTTGCCTTAGGTGGAGTTCATGCACTTTACGTGAAAGAAAACAAGCTGAGAAATGGCACGAGAAATTCCTCTGGAAAGAGGAGAAGAGGTGGAGAGCAGACAAACTTATTGTCAGGTCCCGGAGGGAAGAGGCAGCTTTCTAAAGAGACTGTTAGGGCTCAGACCCGACGCTTTCCTAAACACCCGCGCTGCTTGCCAGTGTGGTTTGGGAATCTGTAAATTACCACCACAAACCCGATGCCCCTCCATTGATATTCTCGCGCTGTGGGGATCAGGTTTGGCTGGTTGCCTTTGCCTTTTCTCCCTCCCGCAAGACTTCCAGCCCATTTTGTGTCAGGTATAGAACTAACATCACAGCTCCAGCCGCTTGGATGGGGTTTTTTCTTCTCTCCTGGCCAGCCTGTCCCCTCACTCTGTGTAATAATAACAAAGCAAGCTGATGCGCGTTCACCCCACAATGAGCTGAAGCGCCTCACCTTCGCATCACCGGTTGCCACAGAGCAAGCATCGCTTCTGAGGATTGCATCAGCGCAGCGCCTTGCTCTTCTCTCCCGGCAGCCCCGTGCTGGTTGACACTCCAGAGAAATCTTTTCCATTCAGAGCAGCGAGATGGGGAAAATAATGACGGCCAACAGAGCTGAGCATCTGCACTACAGCAGTTGGTGTCCTGGTGGTTGCTCTTCCAGCAGCATAAGGCGTGTAAGACCAAGGGAGCACGTGGTAGCAGCTCCGCCTGGCTCATCCAGGTCCCTACGTTCTAGGGGAACAGCGTCACTTCCAGCATTGCTGTGCTCCGTTGCGTTGATGCAGTGAACGAGTCTGAGAACCGACATAGCTACTTAGAAGGTTTCGTTTATTCATCA
The DNA here is from genome assembly GCF_000710305.1 of Buceros rhinoceros silvestris. Taxonomy (NCBI): domain Eukaryota; kingdom Metazoa; phylum Chordata; class Aves; order Bucerotiformes; family Bucerotidae; genus Buceros; species Buceros rhinoceros. The sequence goes on along the minus strand of NW_010391604.1, from coordinate 28,193 downwards.
TGGGCTTGGAAAATGGTGGTGGGGTGTTTTCTTTTAAAGAATAACAGGAATTCCAAAGGGATGGAGTTATGCAGCGTGTTAGCAGATCTGTGCAAGTGCTCCATTTCACATGTTAAATCCTGTGAAGATAATCAAGGAGGAAATAATCTGGATAAGAGCGTTGGATTTTCTACAGCTCTGCATGATGTGTTGAGCCTGCATCCGCCCGCCACGCGTTCTGGGCGCCCAATTTATTGTTCGCAGTTCTTGCTCATTTCCACCAATGTTTGGCAAACATCAGTTGAGTCAGAGCAGGCAGTCCCTCTCCCAGCAGCTTCCTCCTCTCCCCCAGGACACCTGGGGCTGCCAAGCGCCGCAAGTACTGTATCACGGTCACGCATCTCGCAGCCCCTGTCCCGGCTCTCTGGGGACGCGGGGGGCTGCGCTGGAGGCAGCCGCGTGCTTGCCTCCTGCCTCCCCTGTCCCATTGCAGCCGGGGTGTGAGGAAACAGCATCTGGGAGGAGGCTTTGAGCAACGAGATAAGTCAGTGAAGGTCTGATCCTTATATCTGCAGTGAGCGCTTCTTTGATCTTCTGCAGATTTTTTTCGCTAGCTTTCATAAATCTGACCCGCTGGAGATGCCGTGTTTCGTGCAGCTCTGGGCCCCTGTCTCTGCTGGCCAGGCTGTGCTGGTTGGTGCTTTAGGTGGCATTTCTGGGAAGTTTTTGCCCTTTACAAATTGAGACTGACAGTGAGCAGCTCACAAATGGATACTTGGGCTTGACGTTGGGAGCCCTGGAGCTCTGAAATGCGAGGAGCAGAGGGGGGCCAAGGAAATAAGATGGCCACAGGTCCTTACATTCTCATTTATTTGCAGGAATTAATTATTTCAAAGCCTCCCCTAGCTGATTAACTGGGTTACTCTTGTCTTTGTGTCAGAAATTGCCGAGCTCTAAGTTTGGACTTAGTGTTACTATGCTGCCACCAGGTAGGAATAATTCAGTGTTTTCCTACTTGATTTTCAGCAGAAATTTGCTGTATTGTTACTCATTCAGTGGGATCCGCGTCATTTAGCATTTTCTCAATTTATTTCCACTTGATTCCATCGTGCTCTGGCACCAAATACAGGAGGGAAAGATGGTTTTGTAGTAGATGGAGACGGGCCAGTGTTTAAGGCTCCCTCAGAGCAGTTTCTAGAATCACATGAGAGCGGCAGTGAGTTGCTTCAGGTCACTTTTTCATAAACAATTCCTAGCTGGAAATACGTGTTATTAGTGTTCTCTCTTGTAAGTGTGATTTTGGAGGCTAGGAATGTTGTGTTCCCTCTCAGCCGCTTTGGCAGTGTATCCTTATGGTCATTGCAAGTCTAATGTGTGGTTGTTGGTTACCCCAAACCTTCCTGAAATGAAGAGGCTCCTTGAGCTCTAGAGCTGGATCTGAGCAGCCAGAGGGTCTGGATTTAAACCAGCACCAGGAGCTCGCAGATTCCTGCCACAGTTTAGCTTCCTGATCAGGTAGATCTGCTAAGTGTTCCAGGACCAGGTGTGCTTTAGGAGAGCATTTGGAGTCCCTGTTGGCGTAGTTGAGGCAGTGAAGAGCTTGGTGATGGTTTTGAAATACATCAATGAAAGTGTGAACTGATAAACACTTAATACCCTCCTGCAGAAGAAACGATCCTGGCACCGCATTTGTCTCTTACTGCGTTACAAACTGTGCCGCTTGCCTGAGCCCCCAAGACTCTGCTGGCCCCTCTTTGTGTAACACTGGAAATATCTAATACAGCTGGCAGCTTTCAGGACCAGAGAGCAGATGTCAGCGTATAAATGTCACCCAACAGTGGCAGTTAGTCATCGCGCAGCCCGTTAGAAACCTCGTCCGACCGGCGTGGTGGAGACGCTGTCACGAGCCGGTCCGCGGCTGACCGAACAC
>NW_010391604.1:25727-26160 GCF_000710305.1 Buceros rhinoceros silvestris | reverse complement strand
AGAGCGGCACAAAGGCGGGGCAGCGTCGCCCGCGGGTGGTGGCCGTCCGCGCGGGGATGGGCGGTGGCACGCTGGTTTGCCCCTGGTTTTTTCCGGTGCGTGGCAGCATAGGCGTGGTGTGTCCCTGCGCGGCAGAGGATCAGAGAACAGAGGGGCTGGAACGGGCACACGCTTTCCAGTCCATCTGTGAATCACGCTCGTTAGCTCTGAAACGCTGAAGAAAGGCGCTTTATGAGCTGGCATTTCCATTCGTGCTGCAGCCGCTCTCCTCGCGCTGGGGACAGAGCCATGACTGCGGCTTCTGCAGAAACAAGAGCAAGAGGGAGATGGGAAAGTGCCTCCTCCAAAGGTCACTGCCACATGCCACAGCCGGGCTGCTCCGGTTAGAGCCCGCGGCCTCCCCACAGCCCCTGGAACTACCCATATTATGTTA
>NW_010391604.1:24628-25318 GCF_000710305.1 Buceros rhinoceros silvestris | reverse complement strand
CCCCCTGCCCCCTGCCGGAAAGACAAGCACAGCTTTTGTGGCAGTGTTTATTTTTAATTAACCGCTTCTAATGGTGCGGAAGGTGTTTCCCAGGGAAGCCCCAGCACTCGCGATCACCGGGACTGTGTTTGGGGGTTTACACACGGGGGGCTTACGGCTAATGACAGTCGTGGTACACGCCTCTCCCCTCCTGGCTGTCAGCAGAACTGCCTTTTCCATGGCAACGACCCCAACAGAAGCAGCAGGCGATGGCTTCCACTGGCACAACAGCTGCCAGGAGCTCATTATGCACTAATGGATGCTTTAAGATGCAGGACTGAGCCTCTGCAGCGCCAGCCGAGGAGTGTGGCCCCGGCGAAATGTAGTCGACAGCAATTAGGGTAGTGGTGTACGACTCGCCTTTCCTAGAAATCGTGGTTACAAAGCAGTTGCTGCCTCTGAGCAGAAATATTACGGTCTGGCTCCTGTTTACACAGCGGTGATGTGAGTGGCGTCCCCGTTTTTTTAGTGATTGACCACAGAAATCCTGCTGGACATCTCTCCTCCCCAAAAGAGCAGCCCTGGTTAACGCAGCCCCCAGCCTCCAAAGTCCGTATCGCAGCTGAGGCGCCTGTAACCTCGTTTGGAAGCTGGTGGGGTTATGGCTGAGGGCAGAGGGTGACAGGTGGCGTCAGCTGGCACTGCCACCAG
>NW_010391604.1:24229-24543 GCF_000710305.1 Buceros rhinoceros silvestris | reverse complement strand
TTGGAGCCTGCTGGGGTTAGGGCTGAGGCCAGAGGGTGACAGGTGGCGTCAGCTGGCACTGCCACCAGTTGGGTCGAGCATGGCACCCGCAGTGAGAAAGCGACCTGGGTTTGAGCTGTCTTCGTCCTCTGGTGCGCCCAGCTGGGACTGGGCAGCCGTTCTAGGAGGGACCGTGTCAACACACAGTCATCTTCTCAAACAGCATTGTCCATCGTTGCAGCTGATGTGCTTCCTGAAATAAAACCGGTACTACTGCCGCGTGCCGCAGTCGGCTGCTTTGTGGGGGGGGTTTGCCCCGGGGAGCCCCAGGCCCC
>NW_010391604.1:20793-24115 GCF_000710305.1 Buceros rhinoceros silvestris | reverse complement strand
AGTCGGCTGCTTTGTGGTGGTGGTTTGCCCAGGGCAGCCTCAGACCTCACCATTCTCCCACCCCTGTTCCGCTGCCGGGGACCAGCTTCAAGGGCCTTTACTCCCCACACCCCCGTTTTTACAACCGTGCCTCATGTCTTTGCTCGCCGTGCCCTGAAGACCTTCTGAGCCCCAAGTCTTTTCTCAGAGGTTACACCAAGAATTCGGGCACTCGCTGAGGTTGATTTTAACATTAGTATCTTGAGGTCCACTCTGGAAAGCAAACCTTCTCCTGAGCTGGACCAGCTTCAAGGGCCTTTACTCCCCACACCCCCGTTTTTACAACCGTGCCTCATGTCTTTGCTCGCCGTGCCCTGAAGACCTTCTGAGCCCCAAGTCTTTTCTCAGAGGTTACACCAAGAATTCGGGCACTCGCTGAGGTTGATTTTAACATTAGTATCTTGAGGTCCACTCTGGAAAGCAAACCTTCTCCTGAGCTGCCCTCAGACAAAACCCGCGGCTCACGGGTGGAGCCGGAGTGAAGAGTTTGCTGCAGGTAATGGAAGGGTTTCCGTCGCCTTCAGGAGCTGTGGCTGGCTGCCTTTTAACGGCTTTGAGAGTCGGTCCACCAGCAATGCGTTGGCCATTTCCTGTTTACCCTTGACGTCTGTGGCGTGTAGCTACAGTAGTAGCTGAATTAGGGCTAATGTTCAATTTACTTCGAGCTTGGATTGATAAATTCTGGGGCCAAGTCTCTAGTACTTCTCTGGAAAGATTTTCCTTGTTACGTAGTAAAATTATCTGAATGGGTTTATTGCAAGAGTAATGACGACCATTAGTTTATGTAGACATTTGTGGAAAACATGTAATACCATCGGTCTGTTGCCCAGTTTGTGCCATGAATTCAGCAAACAGATGTCAAGTTAAAGGCAGGAGTTTAACTTTTGCCTGCCAGAGCCCAGAAGGCTTGTGTTGAAACTGTTTGGTAAAGCCAATAAAAATATGAGGAGTTTATTAAAGCGAGAGAAATGACAGGTTCAGAATTGCTGTTGATCACGGCAATAGCACTGATAACTGAGATAGAACAGTCACGCAGCGAAAAGAAACCGTCCCGCGTGTTCTCACCGAGGGTGAGAGTGAAGTTCTTACCAAGAAACTCCCCTGGAAATCTTGGTGGAGGAAGAGGAGTATGGCCTGAGGAGAGTAGCATCATCATATGTTTAGCATGTCCTGCTTTTGGCTCGTTAGCATCTTGAGGGGTGTGGATTTTCATTTTGCAGGTAATTAGGCAAAGGTCTTCGCTCGGACAGTGGCCCTTCACCACTGGCTTGCTTTCTTCGCTGAGCCAAAGCAGGGCTGCCTTGTCTCCAGAGGACTCCCTCCTGCAGCCGGTACGGATGCCAGCTCCAGGAACCTCCAGCCCCAGAGATAACACAGGACTCCTGTGCTCGCAAACGTCTCGGCCTCGTGGGCAGACTCCCCACACTATCCACCCCATGACTAACGTCACTCAACATGGAATCCCAAGTCATGCTTGAGTAAAATTAGCTTTGGGGGTATCCCATATATTGTACTTTCCTTCCTGCTTGGACAGGTTTCCCTTTCCCTCCAACTGGACATTGTACGTACCTGACGGATCAATGCCCGGCTTGGCGTAGGCTGACCACAAGATAGTGATACACAAAACATAGCAATGATAATGTTGTTGTCAAGACAGGTTGCAGTAGACTTTGTAACTTCACATGCTAACGAAAATCCTAGTCCATGCAAAAGTTTGTCCCACCACCCCCCTCCAGGCTTTCCCTGAGCACTCTGCTGGCCTTGGCAACACATGTCATACGATGTAGTTGTTCGCAAAGATCTCGGTTACATTTGCAACGTCAGCGCCACAGGTATCACCAGTTAGGCTCAAATCTCCACGTACTCCGTTCTCGTGCCACAGCAATAAATCTAGCCCCAGTCTGTTCTCTAGCACCAGTTTCGATGGCACCTGTAGGTGTGCATTCAGTTCTGCCGACGTGACACGAGTTACACAGGGCAACGTCTCAGTCTGTCCCAAGAGGTTATATAGTATTAGTCGATTTTGAAATGCTGTTGGTTGGGGGGTAGATACCGATTCCAATACCCATCCCACCATGCTCCCTGGTGTTGGGTGTTGCCATAGGTCATCCGGTTCTCTTTTCGTTTGTCCCCACAAAGCGGAGGCAAGAGGTGGTTTCCCGCAGAGAGGACAAAGAGTCGATAGTCCCAATGTATGTTGATGTCGTCGACCTCCTACCAGAAGATTGGTGGTCTAGGTGCTGTCACTCCTGCCCCATTCAGTGTGTCCCATGGAGGGTATCTCAGCCGCAGGACATACCATACCAGGTGTCACTATTGGTTAAATGAGACCCCATTACATTAAGACGTGTGGTAGAATTGTGACAAACGCAACCTGTCCTAACAGCTCGTGCTGCTGGAGCCATCTTCTGAATCTTGTGTCGTAGACGTACGCTTCAGTACAATTCCATCGCGGTGTTTTGCACTATCCCAGCAAGAAGTATTAAAATTCAGATATCGAAATCCCACTTGTAGGGATCTTCAGGGGCCCCAGCATCTCCTTCCCAATCAAGGCACCGCGTAGTTGGTTGCGTAAACAGCCAGTCACTATGTTGTGGTGGTGCCTGTACTCTAGGCACACGCATTCCCCAGATGCCCTAATTGGATATTCTCTGCACAACAACGCCTGTCGTTCGGTGGGCTTTAGTTCTCAAACACCGTAGACCCAACAGCTCCTCACTGGAACTACGCAGACACAGAATGTGCTTAAAAATACGTAGGTAAAATACAGCCTCAAATGTGCCCAACCGAGCAGGTCCGTACCAAATGCTGGGGTGCAGGTGATTGTGATCAAGAGGTTCTAAAAATGGGACTTGTTTGGGAGGGTTGTGGGGTATGACAAAACATCTGCTGTCTGCTGCGCTAAGCAGCTGGTTTCCATTGCAAGATGCCTCCCGTGAGGGTATGGGTGGGCTCCGGCTGTGGCACCCAATAGAGACACGTTACAATAACGACAGCCCCAAACACCAGGGCAGTTTGTTAACAGCGGCTACGTTCAAGTTCTGGTTTGCAGATAAGTGTAAGGATCAAATACAGAAATACCCGACACAAGAAAATCAACCGTCTTGTGGATGCTCTAGATGGGTGTTGGATTGTCTGCGGTTCCAGGTGTAATTTCCTGCCATTTGAGGTACCTGTGAATAAAAGAAATAGCACTCGGTCACTGTACAACCATCAGACGTGAGGTGAAGAGGTGGGTACTGTCCACCTGGTCGTGACTCGATGGAGTTGTCCAGCTCTTTCC
>NW_010391604.1:17685-20695 GCF_000710305.1 Buceros rhinoceros silvestris | reverse complement strand
TCTTTCCCTTCCCAAAAGCAAGTGTCTTGACCTTTAGTGCCGAATCCCCATCCGGATACGGGAGAAACCAGGAGATCCTTGTCTTCCTGAAGCAGGGCAGTTCACCTCGAAAGCCACAGAACAATGCTCAGCTACGACCCACCAGTATCTCAGCAGCGGGGGCTGAGTACGTCCATCACGTGGTGCCTTGAGGTGATGACGCGTACGGGTGGAGTGTTTATTCCCCACAGTATTAAAACAATTTCTTCTCAGGGTGAGTGGAGCATTTTCCCTGGTTTTGAGAGCAATCCATGGAACAGCAGCTCTCCCTTCTGGCTCGGTGCTCACTAAACCCGTGAATGGTTTAGCATGACTGGTGGAGGAGTTGGCTCCACACAGTCAGCAGGAGACTCCAGCAAAGCTGCTCGGTGTTGCCGAAAGCCTTCATTGGGGATTTTGGTGTCTGGGTGTTGCAGTCTTATGGATGATCTAAAACGTGGTGCGTTAACGTTGTGCTCCGAGGACGACAGCGAGGGCGCAGCGACTGTGAGCAGCTTTTGCAATGTCTTCGCTTATGATGGAGATTTAATTTTTAGATAGATAATGAGCTTCTCATTCCAGGAGCAATGTCAAGGGATGTACAGGTGACGTTATCGGATGCTTGTGCCAGCGGAGAATGGGACTTCGGTTTTATTGCAGCTCTGCCGTGTGTTCCTGTGGTCGGTGTCCAGGACTCCAGTCTCGCGGTGGCTGTGGTTGAGAGCAGCGGGAAGGGTGGTGCTGTGCGACGGCAGTTGTCAGCGTTAGGTGTTGGTGCTGCCTTTTTCCAGCTGTTGCTGGTAGGCCAAAACTCACTCCCCAGTCTAGGTTCAAATGAAGACCTTTGTCCTCTCCGACCACGCTTTGTGTCACTCCGTGGAGTGCTCAGTGGTTCTTTTCTCCTGGGTTGTTAAATGCCTTCCATGTATCTGTCTGCTCGAGTAAAGGAGGGTTTCTTCAGCTGGTGGGAATGAAGAGATGTTTCCGTGGCCTCGGGGAGTTTGCTAACTGCAGAGGTTTCACATCTGGGTTGCTGGCATGTAGGGTAATTTCAGGGAAACCATATGGAGACCCACGGAAGAGTAAGTTCTGGGAAGGTTTTTAGGAAAATAACTTGAAATCCAAAAACGAACAACTCTTGGAGAGAACCGCATTTTGTTTCTAAAGAAAAACCAGACTTCTTGTCAGCAGCTCACTGTTCTCTAGACAGGTTTGAAAATGTGCTTTATCACCTCCTTTCCTTCCTCTCTTCTCTCGGTATTTTTCAAGAACATGCTGCAAATCTCTGTCTCGCTCGACTCGACTGCCAGCCGAGTATTTAGTCCAGAATTTATTCAAGCTTTTGTCCTTGTGCCAGCCGCCTCGTGACCCCCCGTGCAGGAGCAGGGCTCCCCGAGAGCGGGCGTACCGGCAGGTGGGAACGGGCTGGGCATCGGCACCCGCACGGCCAAGGTTAATGAGCAGCAGCTCCGGCACCCAGCAGCAGCTTCCCCGCTCCCCTTGTCAGCCTGCAGTAGATGAGGTTCCCCCCGCCTCGTCCCCAGTGTAGGACAGCCTTTGGAAGTGGGAGGTCTCGCCTAATTTCCGCGTGTTTGATGCCTTGTGTTGATGCATGACTTTTTCACAAATCCGTTCAGATAAGGCTGGACCAGAAGCCTACTGGATAAGCCACGACTTTGGTGTAGCCTAAGGAGGTAATTCTGTGACAATAGCAAGTGTAGGGATGGAGAATGCCCGTGGTGCTGCACAAAGCGCTGCTGACATCCCAGCTGTTACAATGCCCAAAATTCAGTAACCCAGCCTGCAGAGACGGGCCGGTGAGGAGGCTCGGGAAGAGGAGCCTCTTCTGTGTGAGATGAACGTGTCGGCAGCGACGGTAAATGGATCTAAATGTTCTGTGTCTCAATCCCTCTCGGGGTCACTAGTCCTCTGCGTTTCTGTGTGGCAGCCAGCAAGACGTTGTTGTTTGGTGTAGCTTAGGCATGACTTCTCAGCTGCTTCTCATCTACTCTCTAGCTGCATTTGTGGATTAATTTGAAAGCCTATGCATGTTTAATTCTCATGGTTTACATACATATATATATATAAAAATCCTATTTAAGAGCCCTACGAGAGTTTTCAGAGGGTTTGTGTCAGTTTAACCACGTTTGTTTAACCGTTCCCTGGTAGCTCAGTGGGTACACGCTGATGTGTGTGTGCCATCCCAGAAACGGGGTGTTGGAGATGCTGAGATTATTGAGGGCCACCTGCTCCTCACACCCCATTCAAAGGCTGTTCTGTCGCGGCGACTTTTCTTAGCTCCCAGGCTGCAACTGTTTAGTTCCCTTCGGTGAGATGATGATGGAGCGAGTTTGCTCTGTCATTCTAGCATGAGCAGTGGTGGTTCTGAAGCGTGTCTTGGAGAGAAACTCTGTTAATCCATGGTGGCTTTTGTAGGGGTTTGGTTTGGTTTCTGTTTTGGTTTGTATTCCTCTGTTGGTGATGCTGGGCCATGGTCTGTCCTTCTACAGCCGTTTCTTTCCTCAGCAGGGTCTCGGAGCTGCTCCGTGGGCAGTGCCGGGTCTGTGGGGCTGCTGCCCACTGCCCAAGGGGAGCTGGCTGGGGCACCACAATCCAGAGAACTCGAAGAGGAAAAATCCAGTTGGAAATGTTAAAATGAACCTCAACACTTGTCTTATCTCTGTTAATTTCTGTGTCGTAAGTAAATTTTCTTGAAACAAGTGTCCAAATCAAAGGCGAATCTTCCTGACTGAGATGTGTGCTGGAACTGGCCTGTCTGCGGCAGGCTCACAATCTTTTTCCTCTGATTATTTTCCAAAGAAGGGGTTTTATGCGGAACTGGGCAATGCCTTTGAGGAGACAAATGGAGAAAGGAGATACGAGTGTTCTGTATTTGTGTTGGAAATACCAACTCATAGCACTAATTGATGAGCGCCTGAACACTGCCAATTAGTGCAGGAGAAGAGGAGGCATCGGCATCGTGGGGAAGAGC
>NW_010391604.1:12368-17563 GCF_000710305.1 Buceros rhinoceros silvestris | reverse complement strand
CAGTGTGGAGCCGTAGTTCTGTGTCATCTGTGCTGGCAGAAGCCCAGACACACTCTGCTGAGACCAGTAGAATTACCGATTGGGGCGTCCTTGCTTTTAAAGGAACTTTTGGTCCACTTCGGCAGTCTAAACCAGCCGTGGAGAAGTAGCTGAGGGAGAATCACCTTCTGGACTCAGGTTCTGAGAGCGTGATGGACAGGTCAGCACTAGGAAGTCCTCAGGGTATGCAACAGTCGCTTCTCTGGTGGATTTACAAATCTCATCCGTGTGGTTTGTTTGCTCCGGTCTGAAACGAAGGTTGGGCGCTGGTTCCTGGGAACAAGAGGTGGTTTTTGCAGCACTTCTCTGAAGTATTCTCAAGCGGGCAGGCTTGTTCTGCTGAGCAGGTTAATCCACTCAGGAAGCACCGTTATTTTTCCTGATCGTTATTTAACTGGTGTTTTGGGCTTCAGTGTTCCTCGATGAATAGGACTTTCTGTAGCTCATCCAATCACTCCAGTATCTCGCCTGCAGCGTGCGCGGGTCAGAGATGCGTAGCAGGAAGGGGTTTCTCTATTCTGCTAGGAAACAGCCTTATTTTTGTCATTTCATCCCCATCTATTCCATGCTGGTTTGCTTCTGAAGGTCCATTTGAAAGGCCTTATTAAAATAACCCCCCCAGAAAAACCTGTAATTTATTTGACGTGATTAGTCCTTAACAAATTCACGTTGGCTGCTCCTTATGATCATTATTTCCTTTATGTCAGGGCTGCTCTGCTCTTGTTGAAGTCCTCTGGGTAATTTCCTGAAGGTTATCCAATTTTTCCAGCGCTCCAGTCAGCAGGAGGCTCTTTGCCAGTTCCAGTTCTGCAGAGCCACGCGGGTGTCATTCAGGGCAGCTCTACAGCTGCCTGGGAGGCCGAGGGACCGCGAGACAGAGCAGGTCCGGCACAGGCCTGACAGCCACCGTGTACTTGAGATTCCAAAGGGCAGAAATGCCTCCTGGGTAGGTCAACAGCGCCTTGCTCAAAACCCTTCCAGTCCGACTGTTTTTTAGTATTTTTCTGTGTATGAAAAGTTTGGCTGACCGCTCGGGAACAATTCTTTCTCTGCTCTCTCCTGGACTTGGCTCGGAGGTCTTCCTCTTCGTGTTCCAGTGGTTGCGTTACTTACCCATGGAGATGGCGATGCTTGTGGTGTCCCTCACTCTTTAGCCTTTCCTGGAAGAGGTCCTGCCGCAGCATTGTCTTGCTGCCAGTGGCTTTGAGGGCTCCTGGCTAGTTCCGTGGGTCACCTTTCCTCGGGGTAAATACAGGTGTGCAGGCACCTGTATGAAGGCCTTGTGTGTAGGAACCCGGGAGGAACAGATCGTTGATGGTCACCAGACTGCCAGCTTTCAAACAAACCTCAACCTGTGCTGTGTTTTGGGGCTTTCGAGTTGTAACTGTGATTTACACCGCTTGGTTTTGACATCCCTTTGCCTGCTGCTGGTATTTTTACTATCTGACTACATGAAAAATGTAGACAAAGGAGATAAGCGTGAGCTGCAGCTGCTGGTACTGAGCGCACCCAGCTTATCAATATAAAGAGACTTTGTCCCTCAGCCTATTGACACCCCGTCACCAGTTGCGGTCTCTGGAGATTTTGCCTCGTCAGTAGCCCTGCAGGGGATTATAGTGATTAGTCCAGGCTCACAAAGAAAACTGTTCAGCCTCCTAGAACAGCCTGACCAAATTTTGGATCGGGGTGTTTCTGCCCCTGGATGGAAGAAAATTGCTAAGGTGATGCATCGCCAACCGTTCTGTGAGTGACCAAACGTGTCTGGCAGAGGGATGGGATTATACAGAATGAAACTGTCCTGCTTGCCACATTTCCTCTACTTCAGGAGGTCCCCAAAGGGGACAGGGCCTCCTCTAGCTCTCGTCAGCACGATTCCTTTGGCTTCCCCAGCAGATCCATGGAGGGTGATGACGGAGGGGGGTTTCCAGACAAGTGCCGGGGCAGCAGGCTGTGGCTGCAAACCAGCGGGCTTCGGGAAGCTGCCAGCAGGAGGTGACGCCCTCCCCCTTGGTACCGAGTGCTGCTGCCCCAGGAGCGTTGTTCCTGCCAGGGTGGAGGGGTGAACAAACCAGTTGTGGCCACTTGTGGTAATCCCATTTTTGGCTCTTTTGCAAGAGCAGGAGGCGGCTGGTGGGGGCCAAAGAGTTCAGCACACTCTGTAGATCTGGCAGCCCCCACCTTGCAGCAGCTGGAGCTACGTTTACTCTTTGCTGCTCTGCCCTGCCGCTGCTTTCTGTGTTCTTGCTTGGGGTGTTCAAACCACACTTGTGTTCACCTGCAGAAACACAAACTGGAGGGCGAACACAAAAGGTTGGCTTTTCTAATGATGCTAAAATAGATAATTAATGATAGGCAAGTGTTTGGAATGTAGAGGTCTCAGCTGCGTCATGCATACCAAAAATAGCTGTATTTTGCTCCTTCCATCTCAGGAGGTCTCGGCATGCTCTCGGACATGACTGGCCGCCTGGGCTGGCGCGGGGCAGGTGTTCGTTTCTGCTGCGCAGCCGGGGCTGCCAGCAGCGCAGCGCTGAGCTGCCGGCTCCTCTGCCGCGCTCCGGAGCTTAAATATCAATTTGAAACATAACATTGCCTACGTAAGGGGGTGATTTGGCCAAACTCCTGCATACTCAGTGTTGTTAAAAGGAAGGAGAGATCTGTTCCTACCATGCAGCCTTTTGTTTGCGCTGCAGTGTGCAAACAAACCTGCAATTATTTTGCCCTGTGTGTATTACCCCCGCTCCAACCCAGGCGCAGCGATAGTGCAGTGCCAGGTACCGTGTGTGGCTCCTTCCTCTGCTACCTGTTTCACATCTCGTGCTGTTGAGCCGTTTCTCCACTTGGCACTTGGATGGGGAGTAAGGCAGCACCGACAGCTGCAGAAGTTTTCTTCTTTTTTAGTTCTTTTTTTTCCCTCCCCCCCTTTTTTTTTCTCCCCATGTATAAGCAAGGCCAACTTCTTCGGTGGACACTAAATATTTTTGTGATCAATGCTAAGACGCCTCATTAAAAGTGTTATGTTGATGAGCCATTTTTCCAGGTGAGAAAAGTGTCAGTAAGAGGTTTTTTTTTTTTATAACCACAGGGTGATGCTTTAGATACAGAGGCACTGGGAGTTATCTGGGTTGGTTCTGAGAAGCACAGAGAGCTGCCCTGCAGAGTTTGGGCTTTTGACTGAAGTTACCAGCGACGACATGGACATTTATGGCAGAGTCATTGCTCTGCTCATGTTTGTGGTTGCAAAATACAGGTTTGCTCACAGCAAATCCTAGCCAGGCACAGAAATCCTGGGGGAGCAGAAGACTGACGCTGTCGCTAGAGCCTTGCTAGGTGTCACGGCGCTGGGCTGTGTAGCCTGCTGTAGCTGGGAAAATTGTCATCATGGTAAAAGTGGTTAGTTTAATTTAATCTGCAAAACTATTCTAGGTCTTGCTCTTTTTGTACTGAAGGATCAAGCCCCGAGACCCTCGCACTGAGGTCCCCGAAGTGCATGTGGATATGCTTGCATTAGTGTTTAATCTAAATCAGTGATCCTCCGAAGCGGCCGGTGTCGGTGGAAGCCTTCCTGGGACTTAGTGGGGTTGTAATTTCGAAGCATGTAAAAGGGATAAGAAATCCTGCATTATAATTTGCTAATGCGTTGTAAGACTCTTGCTACAGCAGGCTTCTGGGGAAATACCGTTGAACAGAGCAGGGAGAGCAGCGAGAACGCATGTTCTGCCAGATTGGGCGCCGGGTCAGTTAGGAGTAAGCGGACTGTTGTGCTTTACGACAGCTCGATACCCCAGCCGGCTGCTTCGGGAGACCCTTTCACCACGGCTCTTCCCCATCAGAGCTCTTGCCCAAGTGGGTGTTTCAGTCTTCTGATGGGTGCGTGACAGGAGGGGAGCGAGCCCCCTGCCACGGGCAGGGAATGGGTCAGCTTGAGCCGGGAGCACCGACGCGTAAGAAGAAGGGTATCGTTTCGAAAGGCACGAGGACGCTGCTGCGCTTTCACCATCTTGTATGTAACACGATAAATGATAGAGCTCCTGGTTTCCATGAGACGCGAGGGGACCATTGAGCAGGATGCCAGTATATGTTTAATCATTAATTACACACCGAATAGTCCTCATTAATATTCTACAGCATAACGTGTTAATTGGATTGATTGTCACAGAATCACGGAGAACTGAGGTGAGAAGGGACCTCTGGAGATCGTCTGGTTGGCTCCTCACTCAAAGCAGAGCACGGTCTGAAGAAAACGTGGACTTGTTTGTGACTTCATGTCATTTGTGCATGTTATGTTGGTGTGAGGACACAGAAACTATTTGCTTTCCGTATTCAAAGGGAAATCCTTGGATTGAGCTTTTCTAGGACATTCAGTGCATCACTTAAAACAGTCTTCTCGGAGTAAAGAAACAAAACAATTTAAATCATGCTTAAGGCAAGAGAATCCGGTAGGTTTTAAATCAGTGTCTGTTACGCAGGACATTTTCCAGGGCTTGTCAGGAGAACGGAGTTCGGTGTCGTCGTTCAGTATCAACGAAACGATTTGGTTTTCGATGCTTTAAGGCGTTCAGTTCCGTGGAAGCTCAGACTGTTTCTGCGAAAACAGGTAGCACAAAGGGGGAGTAGCAGTGCAGACAGTTTATTCCCCGCGTACCCGTTACAGTAAGCGCCGTAGTGTTCTGGGTGGCGTTGGAACAGAGGGGAAAACCCACTTTCTGCCCCCTACTTGCTGGAAAGCAGGGAAAAAAAAGAGGGTCGTGGGAAGTGGAGGCTTCTGCTAAGAAAATCAGGCATGAATGGTCCCTCCACGCCGTGCCTGTATTCACGCTGTGCCAGCGCTGGCGGCGAGAGGCTCGCGGGTGAAGCCTGAGGAGCGCGGGGTGTTGGGTTAGCAGGTGGCTGTAATGCGGGTCCTTGCAGAGCGTCACTGGGGAAATACCGCGGGCCTCGCTTGGCCCCTCCGATGGCCGCTTTGCCCAGCTCCTGGGTTTCCGCTGCAGAATTCCCGGCTCTGTTGCTATGGAGACCGGGGCTCACCGCAGTAACCATCAGCGCTGACTGGCATTAGCGATGCCGTGTAATCAGGGGCGGGGGGGGAATGTGCCAGCCCCAACCGAGGCCTGTCACTGATCTCTGCTGACCCCATCTGCTGGGATAGACCGACGCAA
>NW_010391604.1:10506-12308 GCF_000710305.1 Buceros rhinoceros silvestris | reverse complement strand
TGCTGAACCCATCTGCTGGGATCGACCGCAGCAAGCGGAGCGTGGCCTGGGCTCATGCTCCTGCCTTTTGCCCACAGGTTTGCCGGCGGCAGCAGCTGCTCGGCAGGTCCCACGGTGCCCTCACTGGAAGTCGGGTGTGCGTTGTGCTACATGGCATGCTGTGGCGTGTGCTGTGGGGATGAGGGAAGGTGTTTGAGGTCAGGAAGGATGGGTCTGAGCAGGCTTGTTGCCAGTTTTCCAAGTGCTGCCTGGAGGGTGGATCCATCAATGGGACAGGACAGGGGCACCCTGGGTGGAATGGGGCGAGAAGAAGGGGTGTGGGGTACTGAAGAAGAGGTAAGGCAAGACCAGCTGCCAAAAGGCATGAGGAGATGTCACTAGATGGCCCTTTAGCCCAGGAGCTTGTTGGGAAGGGAGGCGACCAACTGGCACTACGTGCCGCACCGACTGACGGGTGGTTCTGGCTTGGGGTTCAGAAATGCTGAGAGGCAATGCTGAGGGTTTCCCATTGCACCACGTACCCAGTGGAGCCGCTAGAAACGACACTTGGGAATTACAAACGACACCCATAATGTTTATGACCTGAAAAATAAGATCCAGAGTGTTCCTGGTTGGTGTAGCCAACATCAGAGGAGACATCTGGCCTTGTAGGTTGAATTAAGCGCCTTTCGTTCCAGAGAGCTGTTGAAAAGAAATGCTGTAGTACTTACTGCAGGTATAAATACAGCAGGGACCTACAGAAGGGCCTGTGGGGAAATTAATCGTTCCATCTGCAGAGGTCAGCTTCTCCATGCAGAATGGAAGTCCTTCTGCCACGCTCACAAGCTCTCTCAGCAATGCCCTTCCCAGTGGAGAGGCGCACGTGGGGTTTGGACCTGCCAGTCCTCGGGATTTTTGCTGTGCGCTTGCCTCCCTGCCTGGGGAAACAGCAGGGAGCAGCTCTAGGAGCCTGGCCAAGGAGCCTCGTGGCTCTCTTTTTCGCAGCGACCACCCCGTGTTCCTCTCGCAGAGCTCTGGGGCTGTTTCCCCGGTTGAGCCGTTAACGATGCAGAGTCACACAAGGAAAACCGCTGTGGGTGTGTCTGTATGTTCCTTAAAACGAAGCGGATCTTGCATTGTTGCCCGTCTGATCCCATTTTTTCCTTGCTCTCCTCCTAGGCTGCCATCTGCGCCTTCCCCCACGCGTCTCATCTCACCTTCGTTGGGTTGCTGTGGTGGTGCCTGGCTGTGTCTGTATTATGCAGTTTAAGATGATGTAGCTCGTCCGTAGGATAGTGCCAAACGTGGTTGTGTTTCTTATTGCAAAAGTTCCTGTTTCTCCCAGCATGGGAGCAGGTTAAACCAGCAACAATAAATGAAGTGGGGAAAGGGCAGAGCAGCAATAATCCGATTTCTAGTGCTCTGCTGTGTGAAACGACAGCTGAAGCGACTGTTCCTGCAGCTCGATGCGCGATTAAATCGGAAGCAGTACAGAGCAGCAGATCACACAAAGCAGAGGACAGCAGGAGCCTCTTCAAAGGTCCCCGCAGTTCCCTCACTGTCCTCGCTGCGCCCTGTTTTCTCTCTGACTGGTGGAGGTGATTAGGTGGTGGAAAACACGCACCTCTGTGACGGCTAAGAAGAGCGTATTTTCCATTTGAAAGTGGAAGTTTTTGTCCTTCAAACCCCAGCTTTTTGTCTTAAACCCCAGCTGCGTTTCTGCTGACGGTAGTGGAGAAGCCCAGTGCGGTTCGCGCCGTGAGGGAGCTCCAGATCACCGCTCTTATGAATGTCACGCGCGGAGTTACCCGCTAGGCTGTCCG
>NW_010391604.1:5122-10471 GCF_000710305.1 Buceros rhinoceros silvestris | reverse complement strand
CCGCTCTTCTGAATGTCACGTGCGGAGTTACCCGCTAGGCTGTACGATGTCAGCTCCATAACGGGCTGGTATTAAACCTCAACGCGGCAGCACAGAGCATTACCCACAGGATTTCCCTCGATCGGTGTGTTTAAAATCCCTCGGCCGTCATCGTCGAGTCCCCTCCTGGGTTTTAGGACAGGTTCTCTGTGAGGAGGAGCTTGGAATGGTTTGCTGTTGAGTTTTCCTCTTCCTGCTTGCTTCGAGGTGGGAGAAGGTTCTTCTGGAGCGAACGAAGCTGTTAAACGGCTCTAACGGTGTCGAGTGCAGTGCTGGAGACCAGCTCCTCTGCCGGCTTTCCGTAGCCCACCCAGTGCGAGGTGTGGCTGCTGGGGACAGCTGGCCCAGGAGTGCCACCGTGTGGTGCACGCTCCGCTGCGGGAAAATGGACTCGATTCGCCGCCAACTGTAATAGATTCGGGTAGCGGGAAACGAAAAGACAAGCATCAACTCAACCCTTTCTTCCCCCTCCCCGGGCGCCACTTCTCTCCCAACTCCTCCGCCCTCCTGGAGTGGTGCGGGGGGATGGTGTGTGGTATTGCCGGTATGTTCCTCTCTCGTTTAAAACTGCACCAAATGTACCGTTACAGCTGGTAGAGACCACTGCAAAACCCGAACTTCCTTATCCGGGGGCACGGACCTGGTGCTGCTGGGTGAAACGCAGCGGCTGGTGGAGCGCCGCTGTCGACAGTGCTGTTCTCTGCTGGGCTGCAGGCCCCCCCGCCTCGCTCCCTTGCTTTAATAATAATACTACAAAACTACCTACAGGCAGAGGCGAGACAGAAGGTAAATCTTGCCATTTGTTAAACCCAGCCTGGGGTGTAAACTTCTTCTGGGGGTGGAATGGGGCACGCCCAGGATGTGCTTCGGCAGTTCTCATCCTGGGCAACACTCCGTGCAGCCAGGTAAACCGTTCGCCCTCCCACGCCTCACCTCCTGAGGGTGTGCGAGTCCTCTCTTAGCTGGGGACAGACTGGGGTGAAGCTTGCTTTTCTGGGACCGAGGACCGCTTGGAAACCAGCTCAGCAGACACAAGCGTGGAGCTGAGACAAGAATTTTGCTAGTGGAGTTCTTACACCCCTTGCACCCGCTGGGGATCAAGAACTTTGTTCCGCCCGGGTGGTCCTTTGCTGTGAGCCAAACACAGATCTCGGTCGCAGACGATGAACTCAGGACTGGTTTCTGGGAAGAAAGCCCTTTGCTGTGCATTGTTGTGTCCTCAAAGAAGAGCGATGACAACCAAAGGAGGGGAAGGGACTGGTAAATCCTCTTTGCTGGCTGGTTCCAGTTATGGGGAGGTGAATCCCAGAGATTTTATTGTTCTCTCTGGGATTTTTGCAGAGTTTGCAAGTATTTCCTTGAAGATGATGTCTCAGGTGATGTGCCATGGTGGACAACACAGTGACCTTCAAGCCAGCATCAGCAGCGACAAGAGAAGTATGTCAGCACAAGGCTACAAATTAACCCCGCTAAAAGCCGGGGCACAGTGTGCTGATGTCCTTTCCCTGCCTCACGCCTGGCCAGCACGCTCAGCAGTGCGGGCTGGCGCGGCACTGGGCAGCGTGCTCCACAGCGCCGTGTTGGGCGCCCGTTGAAAGGCTGGCAGCTGAGGTTTGTGATTTGAATGAGTATATTAGTCCCAGATGAGTATGTTAGTGCCTGACTTGTCTGTTCCTCCTCGCTTGGAGCTGCTCCACTTTCCCTTAATAATAGTGTTCTAATGGGACCGTCCGTTCACGGAGGGGATAGGACGGCCGGGATTTGGAATCTGGGTTTCTGACATCCCCGGTGGTGTGCTGAATGTTAGCTAGTGTTTGTCTGTGTTCTCTCTCGCTGGGAAGTCCAGCTTCTGCCTCTTCCACACAGGCCAGTTAACTCCTGCCTTGAATCTCATCTCCTCTAATTGTTGGCATCATCAGAAGCAGCTGCATGTCTGGAAAGGTGTTCCTGGTGTAGCAGCTCCGTGATGTGGAGCACACTCGGCGTGCTCCTCACGGGTGCTCCAGGAGCACTAGCGTGGCAGAGGTGACTTCAAGTGCTGCCTGTAATCAAGTGTGGAGTGTTGGGGACATACAGCCTTGCTTTGAGGAGAAGCCTGCGGTGAAGCCTGAGATCCTTAGAGTGCTTTTCATCCTCCTTTTTAATGTGAAGTCTCTGTTTGCTGCTTATTTCTCTTTCCAACAGCCTTAACCCATGTGACTAAATCATGTGGATACAAACCGATGTGGCCAGTTGAACTGATGGTCAGTTCTGTTTCGATATCTGCGGAAGTATTTCTAGTCCGTTCCAACCACAGTTCACTGTCCACTGCGATCAGGCAGAGGTCTGGTTCTCAAAGGAGGTTCCGTGTGTGCTCTTGGGAGCCTCTCCTTGTACACGTTGCTCGCTTCCAGGGCTCCAAGCAGGAGTGTCCTGGCTTTGACTTTCAGAGTAAGGTCGAGGACACGGGTAAATGACCATATTCTGTAGTCATTGTGCTGTCCTGGCGAGATGTGAAATCACTAAGCTGCCTCTTGACAGACCATCCCAGTAAACCTCCCTCAGCCAGAACTGGTCTCGTAATGTCTGAACGCCGCGAAAACGCAGGCTGTTAAAAATTGGTGGGGTTCCTAATGTAAAAATGTAAAGTACAAGTGGAAATCAGGCTCCGTAGCCCTTGAGCAGCCAGTAGATACTGGGAGGAGTGTGTATGGTAGCAGTGGTCTCCCGGGCTGTTCGTGTCTATGAGGAGATGTCAGTATATGGTTCTATAAACAGGAGCCTGGAAGTTAAAATAAAAAAAATGTTATGTGTTACTTCTCGGAAGGACCAGGGCAAAGGCTGGTGTTTGGGAAGGGAGATCTCCGTGCTGTTTTTAAGTCACAGAAGCACAATAGGCTCCATCCCCTGTGACTTCCAAGGAATTGTCTCTCTTGAGCTGACTCAGAAATGTCTGTTTTAAAATGGGTGTTGTCTGGGACAGATGCCTGTAACAGGTTATGAAGTGCTTGTTAAAGGTCGCTGGGCAGGTGCTTACCGAGGAATGTGAACGGTTCATCCAAGACCAGCAGAAGCTCCTGAGGCAGAGACTTTCAGCAGCAGGTTATGCCCTGGTGGAGGCCTTTGGTCTTCCGACCTTGTTTTCTGGCTTTTTATCTATCTGCCATGTGGGGAAAACGTTTCTTCATTTCTGCTGCCTCAGGGGCGATTGGATCTCAGATATTTTCTGTGGGAGTTCCCTGGGACCACCAAGGATTTATTGGTGTATGTGATACAGAGGGCAACGTCTTCTGCCTTATCCTGGTCTACCCAATCGTACCTGGTAGTAGGACAGTGGGCTGGAGGCAGCATCTGTGCAGCGGGGCCGTTCTCACATGGAATCAGTCCGTTACCACCTCTTTGCAATCAGTGTCAGTGCATTTCATCCTGTTGTCAGCAGGATGATCCCCTAGGGGAATTCACAGGTTCGTTAATTAAAGCCCATATCCCGCCATCCTCTGCAAAGTGTTACCTGGGAGATTCTGCCTGGGATGAAGATGACTGTTGGTGTCCTCAGTCGTCTAAACGCCGCCACACACCCGGCTGCTTCCTGCAGCATTTGCACCTCGAGCGGAGGCGTGCTGCGGCCATCGCCAGCCTTTGCGCCTGGGCTGCGGTGACGCTGCGGTGACGCTGCAGTGACCGTCCTGAAGCGTGGCTCTGTCGCTGCCTTAGCGTTCCTCGACCAGGAGAGGGGGATCATCTGCCATCCATCTCCCCAGGCGCTCCTGGTGGGAAAGGCAACAGGGAAAGGTTTTTGCTTCTCTTTCGACAAGAAGGAGCGGGTGCCGCAGTGATCAGAGCTGGCTTTTGTGAGGTTTGAAACTTGACTTTTCAACTCTTGTAGGGTTTTAGTCCAAATAGATGGTTTTCAAGATCCACAGATGAATATTGAGAAATACGAAGGTTCCTCATGGGTTTTTTGGTCCTTGCCGCCCTTGCCAGGGCTGACCAGAGGGTTTTGGCGGTGAGCAGAAGCTCGGGATGGTTAGCCCGGAGCAGCACCGTGTGCCATTGCTGGGGCCCACCTTGGAGCTGAGCTGGAACAGTTGGGCAGCAGTTCTGAATGCAGTCAGACACACATGTGCAAAGGGGATCAGATCTTGTCCCCAGGGGGTCCCAACTCTTGGGTTTTGCATTCCCAATGCTTTTGTACGCACCTCGCTGCTTCTCACACCCTGGGGTGATACACCCGCAGCGGGCAGCCCTGGCCGGGCGCTCTCCAGGGTGCTCTGGGTGCTCTCCAGGGTGCTCTGGGTGCTCTCCAGGGTGCTCTGGGAGCTCTCCAGGGTGCTCTGCTGTGCTCAGCCATTCCTGTTCCCTCGTCATGATGTTCTCATCATCGGTGACTCAGGCTGGTTATGGAAGGTCTTTACTGGACTTACCTGGCTGTAAAGTGAGAATAATAAAACCTCCCCTCAGTGCAGGCAGGAAAAAGCTGTAAATGCCTCTCTAAAAGGAAATAAATGCTGTGCTGTGCGTGGTGTCCCCCAGAGCAATACGAATGAGCGCAGCTGAAGGTGCCTGCGAAGAGCTCTGGGGCAGCAGAAAGCTCTCGTCCTTGGGTTTTGCTCAGTTGAAAATCCCTCCCGTGAGTTTTCTTTTCTGTCCTTGCCAAATAAACGTGTGCTAAAGGCACGGTTTGGCCGCAGGCCAGAGGAGTTCAGTACACCATGGGAAATGATGCTGTTTGCTCAGACTGAAGTTATTTGGGTGGGGGGCAGAGACTCCACACGTAGAGGAATCTCAACCTTCCTTCTTTTGTGAGGAAAAGGCAAAAAACTTGTAGCTTAGAAGGAGGTTTTAGTTCGTTAATGTGTTTAATACGGTGGTTAATTTGGGGAGTATCTAAGAACAGTCTTTGAGAGCTCTTGGAGAAGCCTTACTACAGAATTTTAGCCTGTGTTTTTATGAACAAGGATCAGGTCTGCCTTTGTTAGAAGCAGTGGGAAAACGTGCTTGAAAGGCATCTTGAATGATGCACCTCTTTTCCAGAAGCTTTCAATGAAACGGTGCGTTATCCTCCTCCTCTTTATGCAGCCACAGCACGGTAACAGGATTGTTTCTGAATGTAGTGAACTGTTACTGGAGAATGATGAGCCCTCCGTCTGGCTCCTCAGGCAGCTCCCTGGAAAGGCTCCCCTGCTTTCTGGGAAACAACCTTTTGATCCCCAGCGGCAGGTTTGATCTGTCAGGGACACAAGTGAAGTGTATGCAAGTACCTTGTGACACAGAACCTGCTTTCTGTGACTTCTTCTCAGGTAATTACCGAGAAGTCTGCCCCGTCTCTTA
>NW_010391604.1:1206-5012 GCF_000710305.1 Buceros rhinoceros silvestris | reverse complement strand
AGCAGGAATTCAGCAGTAGCTGGCTGTAATGGTGGCAAAAAGTCTTCTGAGAACAGGCCAGGCTGTGATATGGGAAGGCATTCGAGCAAAAAAACCCCTAAACCAATTATTTTTAGCATAAAACCCCAAAGCTCTGAAGTCTTAGCCCCTCCCTTCAGCTTTCTTGTCTTCTAGGTAGAGGTACACATCTGGTCACACGAAGGAGCAGGTGCCCGCCTCACCGGACTGGAAAAGGAGCAGCCCTCCGGGGGCTGGACCACTTGTCGGTGGCACTGGTAGCTGGGGAGCAGGCAGGACGGACGCAGACGCCAGCAAGCTGCCCTGCTCGTCGTCCTGTCAGCAGAGCAGAGCCAGCTCAGCAGTCGGAGGCGGCAGCACCGTCAGGATCACCCCACAGCGCCTTCTCTGCAGTAATAGCAGCTTCTGTCCTCGCAAGGCCAACACCGAACCCGATAAGCAGAGGGGACGGAGGGCAGGGCAGGGTGGCCGGGACAGGAGGATGAGAAGGCACATCGCGCTGTCGAATTAAATGATTGCGGTCCTGATCCGAAGGCCGTTTAAATCAATACAATATCTGCTGTTGCCCTTAGTGGGCTGTAGGGTCAGGCCCTGTTTGACTTGGTTAAAATAGAACGTGACGTCAATATTCTCAATCAATACAAGAACTAAAATAAGCGGAGCTAAGTTGATGTAACTTAGCTGCCATCAGGAGGCTGCGAAATGGACGCTCTTTCCAGAAATGTCCCGCTGCGGTTCAGTTCGGGTCCTGGTGAAAAAAACACACTTCTTGAATTGCCACCTTTGACACAGCTGGAGTGTCTCTTCCCTCCTCTTCGGGATGTTTGTGTAAACCGGCGGCATCATCTGAAGGGCTTCTATCAATCCCTCCTCGGTGGTCAGAAGGTTGGGGGGTGTGTGCAGAGCGTTGCCGTGCCCTGGCCCAGCTTGGACAGTGGTGAAGGGTGAGTGCGAGGGCTTTGGGGGTTTGAGAGCGGCCACCTTGCTGCAGTCATCTTGCCACCTTGGCCAGTCTGTAAGCGCTTGCTGTGGCAATGTGCCTGGAGCGTGTGGTTAAGCTGCAGAACGTCGTGGAAAGCCAGGATGTGGTTTTATAGATCACCTCTTTGGTACCAGCTCAGCAACAGCAATTTCCAGCCCGGAGCTTTCTGGAACACATTGTGTTCACTTAGTCGGGAACACGAGGACGAGGGAGCTCAGAGCCTGTTTCTACCCTTACTATTATTTCTTTCCGGAACATACCAACCGACACCCGTGCGGTGCGGACGTGTGATTGCTAACTCACTTCAGGGCTTCATGGTCCTTCAGAACGAGGACAATCCCTGCTGTGCGTGAGCAGGGAACGAGAGAGGGGATTGCACAGTCGGGGAGCAGCAGGCCATGCAGAGAGGCAGCGTGTCATTCCAGAGGAAGCCTGGAGCTTTTGCTTTCCACTAGAATTGTTTTGCCTTTTTTCCTGGGAATATGTGATTCTGTAGGGATAGCTGATGGCACAATCCAGCCGATGAATTAAGTTCACCGCTCTGGCACTCCAAATACTTTTTTCCCTATCAAAAATATCCCATCATCTCCATCCTCATGCCTCCACAGGAGGAGTGCAGAGAAGCATCTCCTTGCCAGAGGGATGCAGATGCCTGGCTCTCACGTTGGGCCTGGCTGGAATAACAATGGGGAGGGTCTGCCTTTGGTTGGAACTCTGGGAAGTGATGGACCAGATCTGAGTCACGCTCTTCTGGCATTAATTTTGAGCTGGGTTTCAACTTTGTCGTTGTGCTGCCGGTGTGATTTATGTGGAAAGAACCTCGTCTTTCTGAGCTGGACCCCGTTAGTGGATGTGCTTCAAGGGAGATAATCACTTGTTTACATCCTCTCCTCTTAGACTCAATTACTGTTGATTTTCGTCCAGTGGGTTTCCATAGACTGAAAATGCTGATTTGCTCAGCGAACGGTGCCTCTCTACCTGAAAGCTGGCAGGGAAAGCGAGTGCTGATCGGAGCCGTGGCTCACTGCAGTGCAGAGGCTGCTGGTCGCAGCTGGGGGGTCACGTTAAAGGGACCAAACCTGCAGACTCTGAAAGCAGGAGGTCAAGCTGGGGAGTTGAGGATTTGTGCCGGTTCCTACCGCAGGCTGGGAGGAGCCGGGACCCCAACTAAGCGCCCCCAGCTGTGGATCCCACGGCGAGGTTCATCCCTCGGGGCCGCTCATGAAGCAGGCAGGGCATGGGGCAGGTTGAAGCCTTGTCAGCTGTGTTATCCCAAAGGGGGATTTGTGGAGTCTCGGCGTTCTGGATTTCTACAGGACGATGACAAACGCTTTTCAGAGCAAACCCACCCTTTTTCTGGAACCGTGTTCTTTTTCTGTTCTCGTGCATCTGCCCACTCTCCCACTCCCTTCCCACACACCGTTTGTGGCAGCATCGCTCTATATTCTGTTTTCTTCAGCAGCAGCTTCACGACATGTTTCCTGCGTTTAGGGGGCAATTGCTCAGTCTCCATTTTCATGGAGCAGACCCTGAAAACAGGCTCTTCCAGCCCAGTTCTTTAAGATCAGTGTAAGCAGGGCAATGACAAGCCATTTTCTGCCTTTGCTAGGAAAACCTCTCTGTCTCAAGACGGCAGCTTCCCTCCTGCAGGGACGTTTGCGGTGTCGAGTATTGAGCAGTACTTGTTCCTCCCCCCGGACTGGATGTGTTCCTTCCAGAATTGGCTGCTGCAGGTATTTGTGGAATAGCTTTTACGTCTCTTCGAGGTAGGGGGAAAATGCTTACAGGACATAATAGCGAGCTCACAGAACTGACCTGAGCTCTTCTTTGCCTCTAAAGACTATTTGCTGTTCCGTTTTGTCCATCTTGGCACCAGTTGTTCAATTCAAGCATCTGATTTTTCTCGCTTGTGTGAAATGGGTTACAAAGTACCTCAGGCCCTTCATTAACTTCTAAGAGAGTTTTGCGAAAGAATAATTATTTGAGAGCAAGCTGATGAGCCTGCACATATCAGTCATCAAAGGATGACGGACTGTTTTCTAATCGTGACTCTGAGAAACCTCCCTGTGTACCAAACCCTCCCGCGGACACAGCGTGGCGGGGTTGGAGTGTTTCGTGGGTGCAGAAGTATGGCGAGGTCAGGATGAGGCTGGGCCAGGAGCCGAGAGCTCCCGGACATCTCTTTGCGCCCTGCCGGGGAGAGGCCGGATCCGTGGCGGTGGCGGGAGGTGAAACGTGAGTGGCTGTTGCCAGGGCCTGATGCAATGGCTCTTGTTATCTGCGCGTGTCCTGTTTTGATGGATCAATGCTTGACACTGATAGGGATAACCGGTACCCAGGAGGCGGGAGCAGGGCTTTGATGTGCTGCTTTTAGCAGGGGGATGAGCAGCGAGGGGACGACAGGCCCATCTGTCTCTGATATTCACCCTGTAAATTAATGTCCCAAACACAAATGACAATTGGGGAGGGGAAGGAGGCGGGCGGAGGCTAATTAACAACACGTTGTCTCTGTCTCTTTTGGTTGGCTCACGGCTATATTCATTCTCCATCTCCCACACGGGGCTTCCTAAGGTGGCTTAGGGAGCATCTGAAAGCAACTTTTGGTGTTGAATAGTAACGAGGAGTGCCCTTGGTGGTGTTATTTTTCCCTGGAGCAGAGCTGAGCCCAGGTTCCGCTGCGTGCTTCCCCGCACAGCGTCCCCCTCCTCGCTGGCGCTGGGTTCGCCGCTTAATGCAGCTCTCCTGATGCAGCCTCACGTGGCTGCATAAAGGCACAGCGAGGACTTGCCGCTCGCAAAGCCGCTTG
>NW_010391604.1:692-992 GCF_000710305.1 Buceros rhinoceros silvestris | reverse complement strand
CTCGGCAGTGGGGGGGGTGGGGAGGAGGAGGAGGAGAGTGAGGAAGCATACGCTGGGCTGCCAGCACCGACGGTCGCAGCAGCAAGTCAGTAAGTCAGACTGCACCATTTTCTTCTCACCCCGCATAAAGGCGATGTGAGAAGCTGAAGGGAGCTGCCCCCTCCCCCAGCCGCTGGTGATGCTGAAGTGGAGCCTTCCTCCCAGCCAGACGACGCAGCCTCTCTGGAGGAATCCCAGAAGACCTTTCCAATTTGGTGATGTGTGTTTAAAGGCCGATTTTTCTTTCTTTTTTTTTCTGAC
>NW_010391604.1:0-427 GCF_000710305.1 Buceros rhinoceros silvestris | reverse complement strand
CGCCCATTGCGCGTGTGGACGTGGCTCCCCTGCCTCCCAGCTATGGGTGCTGCAGCGGCTGGAGCAGAGCCGTGACCTTTGCCGGGGAGCCGGAGGAGGAAGAGTGGATTATACCGTGAAGTTCTGGCTGGCAGCCGCTGCCCTTGTGGAAAAAATTCATCACCTGGATATCTGCGTGTGGAGGAAACGGCTTCCTTGGAGCTGGCGTTGCCCTCTGCAAAATGGCTCATGCAGCCGCTTCCATTAAAAAAGTTCGAGAGTCTGAACTCGAAGAGAGGGAGAGGTCGAGTGCAGAGCGGAAGCGCAAGGTACGAGGCGAGGGCCAGCCCCCTTCTCCCTGTCCCCCTACCCTTCCTCTCTCTGTGCAGCTCTTGCAGGAGTTCACTGCCATGGGCGCTGCTCTCCCCTTCTTTTCCCTAACCTCCCC
>NW_010391603.1:6374-6576 GCF_000710305.1 Buceros rhinoceros silvestris | reverse complement strand
CGTCATCCACCCGCCGGGCAACACACACCCCTCGGGCATCACCCAGGCCCCGCTGGGCATGGCCTCCCACCCAGCAGACACTGGCACCTCACCGACCATCCCCACCCCACCGGGCACCGGTGCCTCACCGGGCATCACCACCCTCCCTGGCATCGCCACCCTACTGGGCATCACTACCCTGAGCAGCCGGGCGCTGCTGCTG
>NW_010391603.1:5809-6162 GCF_000710305.1 Buceros rhinoceros silvestris | reverse complement strand
CGTCTGTTCTGGGTGCTGGGTTTTCTCTCCGCTGAGGGAGGGGCAGAGTCACCCGACAGCCTGGGAAGGTCCTCCCCAGCGTCTCTAACAGTCAGATTCTTTCCCTGGCCTGGGAAGCTCAAGCCACCCCCACGTTAAGCCAGTCCATCTTAAGTTGCCCTGCCCGGGTGACCACTGTCCCGCAGTGGCCACCACAGCACCTCAGAGCACTGGGAGCAGACAATCCATGTGGGATCATCCCACCATTACCCAGAGCAGAGAGGACAGGGCAGTCTGGTCCTCTCCTCTGGTGTCCATCTTCTTGATTTGCTGACTTGCGCTGAAACCACTTTTTTTTTTTTTACGGAGCCACC
>NW_010391603.1:5222-5662 GCF_000710305.1 Buceros rhinoceros silvestris | reverse complement strand
CATGGAGACACAATTTTGGGGTCTATCTCCACAAAAGTGCCCCAAAGAGGAAATTCCTTCTCCCAAGAGCACCCCACGTGCTGCAGGGAGAGCCAGGAGCTCCAGGCCAGCCACCAGCCCTGTCCCTGCAGGTCCTCTGCCCCTTCCCAAGGGCTGTCACCCCCAAAACCACATCCTGCTCCTCTGCCTTGCCTGGCTTTTACTTCGGAAGAAAATCGTTGGGGTCCACATTGCAGGGGGCTTGATGCACCCACCCCCTCCCCGCACGGAGCAGCGAGCTCTGCACAGTCACTGCGCGTCAGCAGGCCAGCCCCGCGCGTTGCTGGGAGGCTTTATTTGTGTTACGCATATCTTCCATAAATCCTTGCGAAGCCTTGGGCGGCCTGGGATGGGAACGGCTTCGCTGGCCAGCAGCGAGCGTCGCCATGGGGCTGGGAGGG
>NW_010391603.1:4627-4970 GCF_000710305.1 Buceros rhinoceros silvestris | reverse complement strand
CCCCCTCCCGACAGCCCACGGCTCCTGTTACCGCTCTGCTTCGGCCGGAGACACCCATTAACGAATTTCTAATAACAGCAGCATGCGTAAGTGCCGAACCAGCGCTGGCTGGCACGCCAGCAGGGGCGGGGGGGACCGGAGGCAGTTTGGCAGGGTGGCGAAGGGGGAGTCGAGGCACCCAGAGCCATGGGCATGGCTGGGCTCAAGCCATCTGCTTAACCCTTCCCCTGGCTGGCGCCAGCCACGTGGCACAGTACATCCCGGGGACTGGTGGCAGCGCACCTCCCTGGGAGTTTCTAAAAGGCAGCCGAGAGCTGCCGCCCTGTAAGCAAACACGGCCGGG
>NW_010391603.1:3949-4384 GCF_000710305.1 Buceros rhinoceros silvestris | reverse complement strand
TCCCCAGCCTCCAAATGCCGCCCTTCCCCTTCTCCTGTGGCATGAATGAAGCCATGTCCCCTTTTTGTCATCCCCTCTTGTCTCGCCTGAGACACCCCTCTTATCGGTTCCCCCTTTTCAGCTGGGCAGAGGAGAAGCCCACGCTGTCTCCACTGTGCCCAGCTGAAGCTTTGTGGAAAACCAAAGCAGTGAGAGGAGGGGAAGGGAGTGAAGGCATCCCCAGACCTCTCAGAGCCTGTCCCAGAGCATCCCCACACCTCGCAGCCGGCACATGGCAGCTCCAGCCTCATGCAGCCGGGCTGGCCACACAGTGGGGACGTGGCATGGGCACTGGTCCCCTCACCACATCCAGGTCTGCCTGGAGAAGGGTGGGCTAAGACCCTTCTCTTGGCCCTTCAAGGCCCCTCAGCCAACGGTGCTTCCCCAGAGCAGCCT
>NW_010391603.1:3319-3779 GCF_000710305.1 Buceros rhinoceros silvestris | reverse complement strand
GCCAGCTCTGGGGGTGTCAGGCCTGCAATGGGGCTCCAGCCGATTGCAAAACTGCAGCCACGAGGTTTTCTCCGGCCAGCTGGAAAGTTTGACGCTGGATTCCCGGATGTGAGGAGCCTTTGGGGGAGTGCGGCACAGCACAGCACGGCGTGGCACGCGCCGGTGTTCCCCGCCGGCAGCATTCTGCCTCGCCAGTGGTGGGGAGCTGAGCGCTGTGCCACTGTGCCGCGTCTCAGCCCTCCCCCGCAGACCTCCGCTGGGCAGTTTGCCTTCTCACCAAGCCCCCCCGCCCAAAGCTGCCCTGGTTTTTATCCTTCAACCGTTCTTGGAGATTGGGCGCATTAATGCAAGCCTATAAAACATCCTCATTCTCAGGAGTGTACCAGCATGGACAAGGCTGGCCAGGACCCAGCCACCAAGGAGCGGGTGCCATGTGTGGCTGGGGGGTGCTCCACTTTGC
>NW_010391603.1:2788-3191 GCF_000710305.1 Buceros rhinoceros silvestris | reverse complement strand
GCTGGTGTGTTCTCCACTTGCCACACGCTGTTTCTTCGCCTGGCCTCTGTGCCCGCTGCTCGCCACTGCCCACTCTTCCCAGGAGATGAGACAGGAGATGACAGGAAGACAAGGAAAGGTAACGACAAAAAGATAACGGTTAGGTCTGCAGCCCAAGCAGTGTGACCCCTGCCACTGCCGTGACTCCTCGAGCAAGAAGCCTCACAGCACTTGTCCTTGCCAGTAACATGCCAGAGAGTTCCTCTGGTCCCCAGCACGGCCCCAGCACCCCCATAGCAGTGCTGAGACCCCCACTGCCCCCCGCTCCAGCCCCATTGCCAGCACAGAGCTGGCAGAGCGGGATGCACTGTGAAAGGGGCTGGGAAAGCTGGTGGCAGGAGGCGAGTGCCTGCGGCCGGCGCAG
>NW_010391603.1:461-2717 GCF_000710305.1 Buceros rhinoceros silvestris | reverse complement strand
GCGGGGTCACCTGTGAAAGGGGCTGGCAAAGCTGGTGGCAGGAGGCGAGTGCCGGCGGCCGGCGCAGCAGGCTGGGGGGACCCTGGGGTGACACCTGCCTAAGGCCGTGCACAGGGCAGGACCCTCCTTCTCCCCAGCCAGCCACTCTGCAGAAGCCCCCCTGATGCCGGTAGCACGGTGCCAGGGCCCAGAGCTGACAGGGGGCAGCTCATGTCCCCCTTCCTCGCCCTTGACCGTGGCTCCCTTGTGGCACACACTGTCATGTGGCAGGGCACAACAACAACAAGGACTAATTGGTTAATGTGATTTCAAAACATGATTTGCAATTATAACTCACCAGAGAGCATTCAATGATCCCGCACGTCAGGAGAGCGGGTTTCTCTCCTTCGTTTGTTCCTGGAACCTCGAAACCAATTAACTTTACAGAAGCCAGAAGCAAAGCGCTGCTCACCAGACCTGAAGGGTGAGTTATCTCTGTGCTCAATCACTTCCCTGCCAAGCGCGGCAGCAGGAGCCAAGGACCCGAGGACGAGCCCCAGGGTAACCCTGCCTCTTCTCCCCACAGCACCCACAGGGTTTGGAGGGGAGTTCCAGGGCCACCCAGCTCCCACCAGACACTGGTCCCACACAGGCTCCTCCAACCTCCAGCCACCCAGCACCACAGCTGCTTGGAAGCGCTTGAGGGCAGAAGGATGCCCTGAGTCCTTGGAGGTGGGGACAAACTGTTCCTCTTGGCACAGGGGCACCATCCCCTCAGTCACCTCCAGAGGTGCCGGCAGCAGCCTGCTCATCTCCGCCACCCAGGCAAGGCAGCAGTGTCCCTGCTGTCCCAGCTGGCAGCACCCGCAGTCCCACCGGGACCAGCAGCTTTGCTCCCCTGTGCTTGCTGTCCTGCAACAAGAGCTTAAATGCCTCTAAGGCAATTAAACAAGGACTTAGCAAGGACTTTAATGCCTTTAAATGCAATTTAAATGGTTTTAAAGCCAAACAAGCCCAAGTGGCCATGATGATCCTGAAACATCCAGCACCCAGTGCCACACTCTGGACCAGCTCCTCTGAATCTTGGCCAGTTTCCCCAGTGACCCCAGCTGCTGGGCTCCGTCACTCCCCACATCCCATTGGGAAGCTGGACATGGAGCTGGCAGTGTTTTCTGTCAAGCAGGAAAGTGGGGCTGTGTGCCAGCTGTGGAGGGATGTGCTGGCAGGTATCCTTCAGGATGGTGCCAGGGCCCCACTCTGCTGGGAAAGCATTGCTCTCAGGGGGACCCAGGGGACCTGCCAGCCCACAGGGCATACTCCCATGTGCATGGAGCCCAAGGGTCTCTGGGCTGTGAGCTGCCCTCCATCAGCTCCCTCCATCCGAGGGTCTTCCATCCCACGGGGAGCTCAGCAT
Organism: Buceros rhinoceros silvestris; assembly: GCF_000710305.1. Lineage (NCBI taxonomy): Eukaryota > Metazoa > Chordata > Aves > Bucerotiformes > Bucerotidae > Buceros > Buceros rhinoceros. Next base: position 1,324 of record NW_010391603.1, on the reverse strand, counting down.
CCTGGACTGCTTCCTTCCAGGATCCCCAGGGACAGGGAGGGAGCACGGAAAGCTCCCCATGCCTCCAAGGAGGCATGGGGCAATGCTGGCAGTGGAGAACACCTGGGCTGAGCTGTTCTACACCCCAAAACCTGCCTGGGCTGGGTGCAGGGTCACACCCCCAGCTAATCCCCCCCAGAACGCCAGGTCCAGGGCTGAGCCACAGCAGTTCATGTTTAGCAGAGCGGGAGCAGAGCCCCGGCGTGGGATGGCAGAAGGAAATGTGGAGCAGTGCTGTGAGGTCCGCAGTGCCCGGGGTGGTCTCCCGTTCAAACCTGAGCTCCCCAGCAATCTGTCACAACTGCAGAGCTGGCTGGGGGAGCCCCGGGCTGGGGGCTGGGCGCACTGCTCAGGGCCTGGGCATCAGGGTGGCAGATGGCTGGGGAACTGGGGACCAGGGAGCAGGGGAGGACCAGGGATGCCTTTTGGCCCACACAACTGTAGCATCCTTGTTTAAAGATATAAATAACTGGGTTGAAAACAGACACAGCCACAGCCGTGTCCCTTCTCTCCTCCTGGGACGATGGTTGGTTCAGAGCTGACAGATACGGCTCATGCAGCCCCAGCAAAGCCACAGTCTTCCTCCAGCTCCCTGGCTGTGCTGGGCCCCCACCCTCACCAGGGTGACTGGTGATCCTGGGGCCAGACAGCGGCACAGCGTCCTGCCGGGTGTGACCTGGCCACGAGGAGGAGAGGGGATAAAGGCCCTTTCATGGCCTCCCAGTGAAAAGGATTCAGTGGGAGAAGCACAAAAGGACGTGCTGGCGCTCAGGACCAAGGCTGCTATGTGCCCCAGCATGAGGGGCCCGGAGCTCCCACAGCAG
>NW_010391603.1:0-287 GCF_000710305.1 Buceros rhinoceros silvestris | reverse complement strand
CAGCTGCCCCAAGCAGGAGGCAGCCAGGGATCTCTGAGTGCCAGGGTCCTGGCGGGCACCCTCAGGCTCCTGCTGGCATCACCCAGCCTTGCGCTTGGGTGGGCTGAGAGTGGCAGTGTTTCAGGCTGGGCAGCGCTGGTGTGGCAGCCCCTGGGGCGGCTGCCCCTCTCCCTCCCCTCTGAGCTGGCCGACAATTGGCTGCCCAGGGGACACCGGCCTTGATCCGCATCACTGGCAGTCCCCACGGCTGAGCAAACAGAGAGGAAAACAGCCCCAGCCAGCCCCCG
>NW_010391602.1:22947-23166 GCF_000710305.1 Buceros rhinoceros silvestris | reverse complement strand
ACGGGGAGCGCGGGTAAAACGCTGGTGAAACACGCCCGGTGTTGGCGGGACGTGGGTAAAACACGGGGGTGAGACACGGCTGGTGCCCGAGGAACGCGGGCCGAATGACTTTTGTCATAAATCCTCCCCAGGCGCCCGTGACCTGTATCTCAAGGGCTTCATGAAGGAGAGGTGTGGGCATCGGTGTTCTTCTGTGTTTGTTTTTAACAGCCGTGGGTG
>NW_010391602.1:22162-22638 GCF_000710305.1 Buceros rhinoceros silvestris | reverse complement strand
GTCTTGAAAGGGTCAAGGAAGGGTTGTTCCCTGTTTATATTCTCCAGGACACTTCAGGGTTGTGGGTCATGTTCCCCATATATATATCGCACCTGGACTTTCTCCTGGCTGAAAACAACATAAGCATCTCACTGTTTTAGGGGGAAAAAAGTTCCAGGTACAGTCTTGAACAGTTTTAGATCAGGATGTTGAGACCCCCCCATCCAACTTGGCCCTGGACCCTTCCAGGGATGGGGCATCCACAACCTCTCTGGGCAACCTGTTCCATATATCTAAAATTTTGGATAAACATTTAACAGCTGTTTGCTCAGCATCACCTCCGGCATGAGCTGGGTTGGGTACAGAGCTCACCGGTAGCTGTGCGGGGTGGGAAGTGCCGCAGATCAGCTGGGTACGCAGACCTGGCAGTCCCACACCTGATGCTGGTTTAGGGGTTGCACAACTCGGGTGGTTTATCCCCAAGAGGACTTTGCCGG
>NW_010391602.1:20918-22051 GCF_000710305.1 Buceros rhinoceros silvestris | reverse complement strand
GGGTTATCCCCAGGCAGCTTTGGCTGGAGGACATGGTGCTTGGCTGCGCTGTGGGATGGAGATGTGCACTGGTGGTCAGATGCTGTGGGATCACTGCTTCAGAGCTGGGGAATGCCCCGGCATGTTTTAGTGCCGTTTGGGTGGGGGGATTGGCAGCCATGGGAAGCCTGGGCAGGGGTGAGGATGAGGATGCGCGTCTCCCATCTGAATCTCCCTCTTCCAGTTTAACCCATCGCCCCTTGTCCTGTCCCAACAGGCCCTTGTTGGAAGGGGATGGGCAGCCCTGAATTTAACCTGCAGACCCTGCTCCTGCCTTTGTGTCAGGGTGCTGGGTGAGTGACAACATGTTGCAAACAATTCCTAGAAACCCACGGGCTCGTCGGGCCAAACCACAAACGGTTGCACATTTCCTCCCGCTTGGCCGGTGGAGGTGTGGGTTAACAGCCCTCCTCGCCGCGGCATTCTCTGCTTTCTGGGCTTTTATTTATGCTGGAGCCGCGGCCGGAGCCTCTGGCCAAGACAAGGGTTGTGTCCCCAGGGGTGCAGGGTGGAATGGATGGTGCGAGCGACGTGCCAGCAGCGCAGGCGGCGGCTGAGGACAGGGGAGCTGCCATCGTCGGGTCACGTGAGTGCGCCTGCAGCTACTTGTTCGTCTTGAGTCATGCACCAGCTTAATTTTTAGCTGCCAGTTATGTGATAACCCTGCTCCTGGGCGAGGCCAGAGGCTTTTTAATTCCAGTATCCATTTTTGCTAAAGAAATTCCTCCAGAGGAATAAATACCCAGGAGGGCTTCACGGAGGCTGCGTGTTTGGGCTGCAGCCGTACGTGCGTGGTCATAACTCATGTCCTCCAGCCTCCAGGCACGGGCAGTAGCAAGTGGGAGCTTGTTCCCAGTTGCTGTTTTATTCCCCAGTGGGCTTGAGTAGGGGTGTAAACATGAGGTTGCAGCACAACCCACATCCCTCGTTTGGGGGGGAATCTGCCACCTGATCCTTGCTGGCCCTTGCTGAGGGCTCCGGAGCTCCCTGGAAGGGCAGCACTGGTGTCACTGCAAACTGAGAAGCTCGCTGAGAGAGGCCATGGGGTTAAATAGAAGGAGGTCCCCAATGAGGACAAAGGTTTTTAGTGTAGG
>NW_010391602.1:0-20492 GCF_000710305.1 Buceros rhinoceros silvestris | reverse complement strand
TTGAAACTATAAAAAAAAAAAAAAAGGATTTTTTGAGCAAGAGGCTTTTGTAGAGGACAGGAAAGTGGAGCAGCCGCAGGCCATAGGCTCTGGGAGATCTTCTGGCAACGGTCCGGATCCCCAAATGGTGCACGGCCAGTTTGGTTTGGTTACTCTGCCCGGAGGCAGAGGGTTCCTGGGTTGTCCCTTCAGCAGGGAGGGATGTGCTGGCTGGTTGAGGTCTCCCTGTGCTAGCAGGAGTTCTTGTCTCCAGCAGATCTGCACTGGAAGATTTATCCCATCACCAGGTGCTGGTCCTGTGGCTTTAGGAAGGGCTCGTGGCAGTGATCTCTTAGGTCGGCAAACTGGCTGCAGAAATGCAGTGTTCACAGGGTGTGCGTGGAGCTGCTTGGGGATGTCCCTGCTCCCTACAGGGGGGTTGGACTAGATGACCTTGAAAGGCCCCTTCCCACCTACACCAGTCTGTGTTTCTGTGTTAGCTGGTGGAGGGCGGAAGAAAGTGCTGGGCAGATCTGGAAAGAGTAAAGGATCAGTAAAGGCTTAGTGAGATCAGGAAGAGAAGAGGCTCTGGAATATTACCTTGATGTTGCACCATTTTTGATAGGGGAGGGCTGGATTTGCTGGAGGAGATACTTCTCAGCCAGGGTCTCTGGGTCAAAATAATGAATATTAACATTTTTGTATCTGCCCAGTACTGCAGATTTTTTTTCACACGTGAAGTGTATTGACTCTGTTATCTGTAGGTCCACCAAGTTTTAACCATGGGTAGGTCTGAAGAAACTGCAGCTGTGTTTATCAGAGCAAACCAGCATTGTGCTATTGTGACCCATACCGTTCCCGAGCACAGTCTGGGAGTTAGCACAGCCCAGAAGTTGTTTCCGGCAGACAGTTTACATGTGGCCACCCACTTCAAGGGTATTACAGCATGGGAGCATCCAAACCATTCCAGCTGGCCTCAGAACCAAGGACTGAGGTTGTCTGGCTCAAGGTTTAGACCAGATGGTGGCTGGTCACAAGTGGTGTTCCCCAGGGCTCAGGATTGGGCCCTGTTTTCTTTAACATCTTTATCAATGATCTGGATGAGGGAATCAAGTGCAGTCCCAGTAAATTTGCAGATGACACCAAGTTGGGTGGGAGTGTTGATCTGCTTGAACATTGGGAGGCTCTACAGAGGGACCTGGACAGGCTGGATCAATGGTCTGAGGCCAACAGTATGAAGTTCAACAGGGCCAAGTGCCAGGTCCTGCACTTGGATCACAATAACCCCCTGCAATGGTGGAGGCTTGGGGAAGAGCGACTGGAAAATGCCCAGGGAAAAGGACCTGGGGGTGTTGGTCAACAGCAGCTGAAGAGGATCCAGCAGTATGCCCAGGTGGCCAAGGCGGCCAACACAACAACCCCCTGCAACGCTACAGGCTGGGGGAAGAGTGGCTGGAAAATGCCCAGCAGAAAAGAACCTGGGGTGTTAGTCAACAGCTGGCTGAATATGAGCCAGCAGGGTGCCCAGGTGGCCAAGAAGGCCAACAGCATCCTCGCTTGTATCAGCAATAGTGTGGCCAGCAGGAGCAGGGCAGTGACTGTCCCCCGTACTCAGCACTGGTGAGGCCACACCTTGAATGCTGGGTCCAGTTCTGGGCCCCTCACTGCAGGAAGGACATTGAGGTGCTGGAGCGTGTCCAGAGAAGGGCAACGAAGCAGGTTCAGGGTCTAGAGCACAAGTCCTATGAGGAGTGGCTGCGGGACCTGGGGGGATTTAGTCTGGAGAAAAGGAGGCTCATGGGAGACCACCTCACTCTCTACAACTCCCTGAAAGGAGGTTGGAGCGAGGTGGGGATCAGTCTCTTCTTCCAAGTAGTAAGTGACAGGACGAGAGGAAACAGCATTATGATGCATCAGGGGAGGTTTAGGTTGGACATGAAGAAAGTTTCTTTCCTGTTAGGGTTGTCCAGGCCTGTCCCAGGCTGCCCAGGGCAGTGGTGGAGCCCCCATCCCTGGAGGGGTTTAACAGACATGTAGATGTGGTGCTGAGGGACATGGTTTAGTGGGGACCTGGCAATGATGGGTTAATGGTTGGACTCGATGATCTTAAAGGTCTCTTCCAACCAAAACGATTCTGTGTTTCTGTGACTCCCGCAGTAAAGCCAGCAGCCTCCTCAAGACTTCAGCTTCCTAACTTTGGATTTCCACTGCCCCACTTTGCTCCCCAAACACCGCAGGACCTTGGGGGCTCCCCTTCCTTGGTGGGATGCTGTGCACCACCCCCCGACGCTGTATTTGCCAGCATTTTTGTTTTGCCCCATCCCCTCCGAGTGCAGCATTCATCGCGCTGGCTCTGCTGTTCTCACCCCCTGGACCCATCCCAACGCGCAGGCAGTGCCGAACCCATGTCAAGAGGCACTTGCCGCTCAGCGCGGCTGAGCTGGCTGCCGGCCCGGCGTGCTTCCAGGCCAGACATTGCAGGGGAGCTGCTTCCATGGGGGATCCTGCTGTCTCCCGCCGGCTTTAATGGCTCGTCTCCCAGCATCACGAGACATTCGTTTCCTGATTAATACACGCTTGGACAAACCCTACTTCAGCTACATGCTGCGTGTGCCTCTGTGTCTATACAGAATGGTAGCATTTGAGCCATTTTCTTTTATTTGGTATTTTCCACTAGGTTTCTTTGACCCTTTTTCTTAACAGACAAGGTTATTTTAAGGGTTGTACTTCAATGTCTCCAGTAAATCGCATCAAATCACCTTTTAATCTTCCAGAGCATGCTAACCCATGCAAGTCGCTGTTGGACAGTGCTTGTAATACGCCCATTAGGCTGATGTAGGTGTAACCGGGTACATCAGCGTGTTGAGGTAAATAAAATACTCTGTGCAGTGCACTGTTAGGTGGTCCCAGCACTGCCTGAGGCACTGCAGAGATGCGGTAAGAGCACAATATCTTGTTCTCATTAGGCAGATGGGGATTCGTATCCTCATTTAATAGATGGAGAGGTGCAAGCCCAACTTACAGAAGTCACAGAACGACAGGGGCTGGAAGGGACCTCTGGGGATCATCCAGTCCAACCCCCTGCCACAACAGAGTCTCCCAGAGCAGGTTTCCCAGTTTGGTGTCCAGGCAGGTTTGGGATCTCTCCAGAGCAGGAGACTCCACAACCTCTCTGGGCAGCCTGGGCCAGGGCTCCCTCACAGCAAAGAAGTTTTTACTTACGTTCAGGTGGAACTTCTTGGGTTCCAGTTTGTGCCTGTTGCCCCTTGTCTTGTCACTGGGCACTGCTAAGAAGAAGGCCCATCCTCTTGACCAATAGCCCTTTAGCTATTGATCACATTGATGAGATCCCTCTCAGCCTTCTCTTCTCCAGCTGAACAGCCCCAGGGCTCTCAGCCTTTCCTCGGCACAGAGGTGCTCCAGTTCCCCCATCAACTTCACAGCCTCCACTGGACTTTCTCCCGTAGTTCCTTGTCTCTCTTGAACTGGGGAGCCCAGAAAGTCCTGAGCATCTGGCCCCTGTCTGGTTGTGGGAATTTCCACTTTTTCAATGCTGGAGTGTGGATCAGTCCTTAACACCCTGCTGCCTGCTCGGGCAGGGCTCGTCCCTGGCACAAACCATCAAACTCTTCCCGTTTCTGGCTTCTGTGACACCCATATAAATCCAAGAGTATGCAGGAACTGCTGCTTGAGCTGGTCCATGGTCTCTTAGGTTCTCATCTCTGGTGGAGCCTTTCCAAAACACCAGGCAGAATGGGACTGAGGAGCTGGTACCATGCCCCCAAACTGGTCTTTCGAGGTTTGCCCCGAGCCCTCTGCAAGTGCTTTAGTTACAGGAGGAGATGTTTGGGCTCTGGGAGGACCAGCCTGCAGGCAGCTGGCTATGGGATGGGCCTTAACCACTGCATCTGAGCTGGATGCAGCCTCAGTGCAGCCTCTCCCAGCCCCGGAGAGATGAGTTGAACTATGCTCTGTGATCCTGGTGCTGTGGGAGCTGCTGGCCCCCACGTAGGAAGGGGTCAGAACGAAACCCCGGGCTTCAAAATGACCTGGAGTCCCTCCAGGGACTTTTGCTCAACTCCCAGAACATAGGAATTCAGGAATTAATCACCTGCAGCTCTCAAAACCGGTCCGTTGCCCACTGCTGCATGAAAGTGTTATTTTCACACTCTGCACAACCACTTTTTTTTTCTGTTTTAGATGCAATGACTTTATTAAAGACTTCCCCACAGCCGAGTCTCCCAGTCCTCTCTCCTTTGTCTACCAGGAATTTTTACACTGCCTTTCTGAAAGGCTGTGTAAAACCTCTGATGGCTGAATACCAGTCTGCAAACAAATACATCCCATTGGTACAGCCTCAGTCCCAGACACTTAACGCCGAGGCCAGACCGGTGGGAAAATCAACCGTACTCTGTAGGAAATTTTCTCATTCAAACCCCTCCATCAGACTGTGACCAAAAAGTGAAAGAGCTGGGAAAAGCTCGAGTCTCCAATTACTCTCTTCAAAGGGGAGAGAAAAATTGGAACAGGATCGTTCTCCTCCTGTGCCGCGGTTCTTATTGTGGCTGTAATGATCCAGCCTGGCCATCGTCCACTCCCTCCCTCTTGCCTTGCAGCTCCCTCCCCGAACAAACGAGACTTGCTTGCTGTTAATTTGGAGCAGCCAAAAGAACTGAATCCCCCGGAGATGAGGGGTGAGGACAGAATCTCAACGAGACGCCCTGCCGATGAATGTGGCTTTCAGCTGCTCCTACACCCCCGTGAAGGGGGAAGAATAGGGGCTCTGTGAAAGCGAAACAGCCAGTGCTGACCTTGGGTTTCTGGGTTGGGTTTTCTTTTTCTTTCCCTCTTCTTTTCTAACGTTAATTGCTCGTCGCTTTGTCCCTCACGTGATCACTAGAAATTGCCAACTCGTCCTCACGCATTAATGTCACAAGTTGGCTTTGAAATAAGCAGTTTACTGGGTTCCTGATTTAACGCTGTTTATCCGAGTAGCAGATGTGTTTCTTGTGTTATTTTGAAAATCTCTGACCCTCCCTCGGCCCGTTAAAAACCAGCATTTTCCAGCTATGAGGAAACTCTCCTCTCTGCTGCTGCCGGAGAGATATGCCGCATCTAACCTCTCTCCAGCTCTGCTCACAGGCAATGCCCTCGCTCTACACTCTGAGCTCTCGGGATGTGAGACCGTGGCAAAATCCTGGCGCTAGTGCACACCGTGCAAGCCGGAGCCAGCCTGTGCCTGGGACAGAAGCTGCCTGTCTCTCTCGGTGTCCTCGTCAGCATGCAAAGCAGGCAGGCCATGGTCGGTGGAAGGGACAACGTGCCCCTGGCATTGGCATGCAGCTGTACAGCTGGGTTTCACTGCCATCTTCTCATGTGTCTTCTGGTTGCCTTTGCTCTTCAGGGGTGGGTTTCAGCGGATTGCTGCCTTTCTGCAGGAGATAAGCGCTCTGACCCTGCTGCTGTGCAGCTCCCTTGCCCCGTCTGTGCCGTATCTGAGCTGGTTTCCAGTTCCCGATGTCCTGAGGTCCACACTAGCATTAGTCTGTGTTCTGCAAGAGGTGGGGAGTGTCAGCATGCCCTTTCTCTTTGTGCCTTGCCACCACAATCCCCATCTCCAACATCTAAATATATTTTTGGAGGGTTTTCCAGCATCCTGGTGTTGAGCGTGTTGGAGTGTGTCTAGAGAAGGGCAATGAAGCTGATGAAGGGTCTAGAGAGCAAGTTCTATGAGAAGCAGCTGAGGGACCTGGGGATGTTTACTCTGGAGAAGAGGAGGCTCAGGGGAGACCTTCTCACTCTCTACAACTCCCTGAAAGGAGGTTGGAGTGAGGTGGGGGTTGGTCTCTTCTCTCAAGTAACAAGTGACAGGACAAGAGGAAATGACCTCAAGTTGTTCCAGGGGAGGTTTAGGTTGGATATTAGGAAAAATTTCTTCCCCAAAAGGGTTGTCAGGCATTGGAACAGGCTGCCCAGGGAGCTGGAGGGATTTAAAGGACATGTAGCTGTGGTGCTGAGGGACATGGTTTAGGGACCCTGGCAGTGCGGGGTGAACGGTTGGACTCAATAAAGGTCTCTTCCAACCAAATGATTCTGTGATCCTGCTGGGATGAAGATTCAACACCGCACCTCCCATAGTGGGCCCAAATCCTTGAACCATGCTTAGTTACAGGAAAGGTGGGAGATGGTGGGGGCAGGGTGGCGTCCAAGCCCTCTTGCTTGGATTATATCAGGGCAAATGCTGGCAGAGGTGTAAAACACATTATGGCAGGTTAGCGGACAGGGCAGAGGAGCTGAGGACACATAAAGCACCTCAGAGTCTGTGCTCACACCTCTGCACAGGGCAAAACCTGTGCATAAGGCCTGGAGATCATCTGCTAGAGACCGCAGATGTCTTGGCACTGCACTGAAGGAGGTGCAGTGGAAAGGGAGCTCTTGGCTGTGCGTCTAGACCAGGAGATCAAACACTGTCTTAGAATAGAGACATTCACAAAATCTCCCTGTCCTTCCTTCCCCAGCGTGCTCAGCCTCCAGCCAGTTTCTGGCCAGATCCTCCAAAGGACGTAGAGGGCAGTAGAGGGTGAGTACCACAGTGCTTCGTAGCCAGGGACGATCTCCTTGCTTGGGCTTTACCTTATCCTGAAGCTAAGGCCTAGGGTAGGTTGGATGAATGAGCTTTTTCCTCTCCATCAGCCACAGGGGGCCAGAGTAGACTGGCTGTACGTTAGAACTGGGGAGAGGGAGCGTTGTCTTTTCTTCACCTCATAGGAAAACCCCAGAGTCAAAATTTGTCTCCCTAAATTTTGGCGTGTGTCCCCACAGGGGTACGCAAGCTGTTGAATGAACTGCGTGTCCTCATCACAGATCTGGACCCTGCAGACCCTTCGGAGAGAAACAAAGGCTTTGTGAACATGCACAGCATCAGCCTCCTTGGCAGGGCTGTTATCTTCAGCCTTACACATCTGTGAAACCAAAATACTATTTACAGAGACCATTCTGCCTTCCGTAGCTAAGGCAGCTCCTTCACACTCGGCAGCCAGCTTCCCCCATGGCAAACGAGGCAAAAACCAAACCCAGCCCTAGGGGAGAAAGCCTGGAAAGCGCAGAGGGAGAGAGGATTGGCTGAAAAATGTAACTGAATTATGACAACTCCCTTCTGCTAGAACAAGGAAGCAGCATGAAAATATTTTATCTGTTATCAGAGGCTTCGGGTTGAGAGAGGAAGTGGGATTTGCAGCCTGGTGCAGAGTCTGCGCTGACTTTGCTCTTTGTGCTGTCTCACCCGGGGACTGTTTGACATGTCTCACCTTTCTGCTTTCACTCTCTCTTGGTGTTTAACATGGTCCTGCCCTTTGCATCGCCAGCCTAGCAGGGGTCTCCCATCATGTGCCCACACAAACCATTCCCCAGTCTCACCTCTGGCAGCAGCTGGCATCTGATGCAAGAGAAGAAAAAACACAGGCAAAATAGTTTTTTGCATTTACGTATTTTTGGCCATCTCCATCCCCTGCAGCTCTGGCTGGGCGCATATAAGCTTAGGAGTCAGGCCCCACTCCCACAGACACGTCTGAGTTGGCTGTACAGGAGTAACCAGAGCCCTGCAGAATCTGGTGGGGCTCCACTAGCATCAGTTTCAGTTCAAGCATCATCTGTGTGATGAGTTCTCCTCTATTTTGTGTGACATAAACAACAGCAGGGAAGAGAAATATCTACTTGGAAGGGAAACAGAGCATATTGGGAATTAATTCAATGCTGGGAGGTGGTCTCCAGACATTAGGGTGCTGCTGTGCCCTGGATCTCAATCTTTCCAGCCAGAGCTTAACCACTCCAGAGGATGCCAAGGAGCAGAGCAGAGCAGACAGAGGTGTGCCCAGCACTGGAGTTTGGCTGCTCTGAGCATCCAGGAACGTCTAATAGAACTGTAGAATGATTTAGGTTGGAAAAGACCTTTAATAACATTTAATAACCCAGCCCTGCCAGCTCACCACTAAACCATGTCCCTCAGCACCACATCTACATGTCCTTTAAATCCCTCCAGGGATGGGGACTCTATCACTGCCCTGGGCAGCCTTGGCCAGGGCTTCACAACCGTTTTGGGGAAGAAATTGTTCTTAATATCCAACCTAAAACTCCCCTGGTGCAACTTGAGGCCGTTTCTTCTAGTACTGTGTCTTATTGCTTGAGAGAAAAGACAGACCCCCACCTCACTCCAGTGTCCTTTCAGGGAGTTGTAGAGAGCAATGAGGTCTCCCTTCTCCTTTTCTCCAGACTAAATACCCACAGTTCCTTCAGCTGCTCCTCATAAGACTTGTTCTCTAGACCCTGCACCTGCTTCATTACCCTTCTCTGGACATGCTCCAGCCCCTCAATGTCCTTCTGGGAGAGAGGGGCCAAAATTGGACACAGTGTTCAAAGTGCGCCCTCACAGTGCCCAGTACAGGGGGACAATCACTGCCCTAGTCCTGCTGGCCACACTATTGCTGATACAAGCCAGGATGCTGTTGGCCACCTTGGCCACCTGGGCACACTGCTGGATCCTCTTCAGCTGCTGTTGACCAACACCCCCAGGTCCTTTTCCACCGGGTAGTTTCCAGCCACTCTTACCCCAGCCTGGAGTGCTGTATCTCCTCTGGCAGCGTCTCAGCATGGCTCTGTGGATGTACCCAGGCTTTGGTGCTATACCCAAACTGCAGCCAGCTCTGATGAGGAGCCTCTCATTTCTCCATCACCTCCCAGTCGTGCTGCTTCTTACACGTGGAGGGATGAGCACTGCAGGTTTGGGGCTGTGGACTTCTCCCCTTCTGCCTCTGCCGTACTCAGTGCCTCAGCCCCAGATGTGCAACTCATGTGCAAGTTGTGTGCAGGAAGCCAAGCTTATTTGCAACCTCCATGATGTGGTTGGAACCCTTTTTACTTAGGTGGTGAAAGGCAGGTTATCCCTTGGATGAGTAATTACACACTAATTTTGTCCCTGCAGTTTGTTTTGGGGAAAGTGGTGAAAAATCCCCTCTGCAAATCATCAGGTGCTTTCTTGACATCTAACTGCTTCTTGCACCTCATTATTGGCAGCTCCTGGCTACCCCTGAATATGCTGCAAGCTGAGTGCCCAAGGAATTGAGGAAGAAGGGCAGGCTTGTGATACTCTGATCTAGGCTGAACTGCAGGGATAGGCCCGTGCCATCCTTTTCCATGCTGAATTTAGGTCTGCTGAGTCAAGGAAAGCCCCTTCCCCCGAAGAGCAGGGTCAGCATCTCGATAGCACCATGGCTGAACCCACCATCTTCTCCCTGGTGCATCACCATTAATGTTTCTTCTTTCTCCTCGTCCTGCAGGGCACAAAGACGACATTCCCCAGAACTAGGCTCACAGCCACCGCACACAGCGAGATGACAGCCATCCTGGAGCGGATCAGCACACTGTCCCTCAGCGGACAGCACCTCAGCCGTCTCCCCAGGCTGCTGGAGGATGGCTTCCCCAAGATGCCTTGCACGGTCAAAGAGTGTGAGGTGCCGCAGCTCTTCCGTGAGCCCTACATTCACACCGGCTACCGTCCCACTGGCCAGGACTGGCGATACTACTTCCTTAGCCTCTTCCAGAAGCACAATGAGGTGGTCAATGTATGGACCCATCTCCTGGCAGCACTGGCCGTGCTGCTGAGATTCAAGACGTTTGTGGAGGTTGAGCAGTTACCCGTGGATGCATGGTCCTTGCCTTTGCTCATCTTTGTCCTCTCCTCTGTCACGTACCTGACCTGCAGCCTCTTGGCCCACCTACTGCAGTCCAAATCGGAGCTGTACCACTACACCTTCTACTTTGTGGACTACGTTGGAGTCAGCATCTACCAGTATGGTAGTGCCCTGGCTCATTTCTACTATAGCTCTGACCAAGCCTGGTATGACAAGTTCTGGCTGTTCTTCCTGCCAGCAGCTGCTTTCTGTGGCTGGTTGTCTTGTGCCGGCTGCTGCTACGCGAAATACCGGTACCGACGGCCCTACCCCATCATGAGGAAGATGTGCCAGGTGATCCCAGCCGGGCTGGCCTTCATCTTGGATATCAGTCCTGTCGCTCACCGGGTGGTGGTGTGTCACCTGGGGGGCTGTGAGGAAGATGCTGCTTGGTACCACACATACCAGATACTGTTTTTCCTTATCAGTGCTTATTTCTTCTCCTGCCCAGTCCCCGAGAAGTATTTCCCTGGTTCCTGTGATATTGTTGGCCATGCCCACCAGATCTTCCATGCCTTCCTGGCCGTCTGCACCCTGTCACAGCTGGAGGCCATTCTTTTGGATTACAAGAATAGGCAGGAAATTTTCCTGAAGAGACACGGGCCTTTCTCCGTTTATCTCTCCTGCATCTCTTTCTTTGGGCTGGTGGCTTGTAGTGCCATCACAGCTTACACCCTACGACGCAGGATCAAGGCCAGCCTGGCTAAAAAGGACTCCTGAGAGTCACGAACGTGGCGGGCATGACATCACCAGGGTGGTGAAAACCAAGAAAAGGGGCATAACGTATTAGAGACATAACTGGCTTATTTGCCTAACATGCTGTGACTAACCGGGACCCTGGGTGTGGGTGGAGGGCTGGAGACTTCATGTTGGATGCATTTTCACAGCAGGGACAGCCTTTTGCCACCCAGGGGGACATGAAGTGTTTTAAGCCAGAACAAGTCACTTAACCAAGGATGCTGGTATAGGCAGAGGTTTCTTGTTCATCCTGCTAAACCCCGGGGGTGATTTCTTGCTGAATGTCAGGGAGAGCAGCCTGAAGGCCATAAGACTGTAGAATGGTCTCCAGGGTTCACAACACAGTGAACGCACCACAAGGACCTCAGCTGGATGCGATGACATCTCCAGGCTTTGCCTTCTCTGCTTTCTGTGGGAGAACTGTTACTATCAACAGCAGTAGCAAGGTTGCAGGAGGAGTCTGTGCTTCTAGGGTTCAGCTGCACGGGCATGTGTGACACAGTGGCTGGTATAATCCTTCTCCTGCTCCAGCTGGGCTAAGCCAGGTTCTCCCTACAGTCCCCTTGTGAAGTATCACAGAGCCAGGTTGCTGCAGTGGCTTTGGGAAAGCTCATGTTCAGATTGGGGCCCTCACTTGAAGAAGGACATTGAGGGGCTGGAGCATGTCCAAAGAAAGGCAGTGATGCAGGTGAAGGTTCTAGAGCACAAGTCCTATGAGGAGCAGTTGAGGGACCTGGGAGTGTTTAGCCTGGAGAAAAGAAGGTTCAGGGGAGACCTCGCTCTCTATAACTCCCTGAAAGAAGGTTGGAGTAAAGTGGAGGTCAGTCTCTTCTCCCCAGGAACAAGTGACAGGATGAGAAGAAACAGCCTCAAGTTGTTCCAGGGGAGGTTTAGGTTGGACATTAGGGAAAAAATTCTTGCCTGAAAGGGTTGTCAAGCCTTGGAAGAGGCTTCCCAGGGAGATGGTGGAGTCCCCATCCCTGGAGGTATGTAAAGACATGTAGATGTGGTGCTTAGTAACATGGTTTAGTGGTGGACTTGGCAGTGCTGGGTTAACAGTTGTGCTTAATGATCTTAAAGGTCTTTTCCAGACTGAACGGCTCTATAATTTTATGTTTGGAGGCTTAGGCCTGATCTGGGTTCCTCTAGGATGAACTGGGTCTGAACCTGAGCCTTGTGTCTGCTGGTGACTGCTGTGAGTCCAGCTCAGGTGGAGATACTAGATCAGCTCCATCTTTTCGTTCTGTATGACTGCGCCACCTGCCGTGGAGCTGCTCGTCAGAACCAAGGAGTCAGGCTGTCCCAAGGGTTACTAACAGGAGATGGGATTTTTCTCAGCAGTTTGAATGTGACCTAACATAGTGGCAGTGCTGATGGCAGTGTTGTAGCCTACAAGACAGGTCTTCAAAGACTCCTTACTTCCATTTTAAGTGCTTAGTTGCCTTTGAGGAGCTGGGCCTGGGTCAGGCTGGAGATGGTTTTGAGCCTTCCTCAGTAGCGAGGTTGAGCACTTCTAAGGCCATCAGCATTCAGGGTGCTAGCCCCAGGAGAAGGGATGTTTTTGAGACTGGGTGCATTAATTTGGCTGCTTGTGTGACATGCTCATGCGTTCCTGTGTGGACTGACTCTGTATTATTGGTCTAGGGAGTCTGTCTGACCTCCAACGCTGTCCATGCAGTGTAGAGTAACTTGGGTGTGACCTCTCTGATACAGGAAAGGCTCTGGACCTCCAGGAGTCTCCAGCAGCCCAACTACAGTCGTGGCCAAAAGGGTGTGAAAGTGAAGTAGTCCTTATTCCCCTCTTAATGGTGCTTTTCAGGACACCAGGCAGCCCTCGGTGGGCCTCATGGGAAAGCTGGCCTTGAAGCTGCAGGGTAGCTTTTTTTCTGACCAATGGGGCTGTGAATCTGGCACGTTTTTATCAGCACTGGATGAAGGTAAAACAGCAAAAGGCGGGAGCAGAATGACAGCATTAGGGTTCTATGCAACCTTGAGATGGGTTTGTCCTTGAGACTTGGTGATTCCTGTGTGAACTAGCAAAGGTAGTGGTCAAGGACACTTAATGTCCGTGGGTGACGAAGTGTAGCAGGGGTTGGTTTACTGTGTCCCCCATGAGATGAATCTCTTCTGGATTTGCTTAGGGGCAATATCAGATACGGACCCTCATTGTCACACTGAAGTTGGTAGCACCTGCTCTGAGCCAAGGCAGAGGTATGGTCCCGTGCAGCCTAGACACCTCCTGTTTGACCCACCGCTAGTACACCTGGGTATGGCTTCTTCCGGCTGTGCAAGACCTGCAGCCTCAAATGCCTGGACATCTGGCAGATTCCTGGGAGGTTTAAATCTTTGCTGAAAGTGAGGAATCCATGGGATCTGTTCCAGATTTGCTTCACTGAATCCAAGAACAGGCAAGTGAATTGCGATTGGTGGTTCTGAGCAGGCGGAGTGTAGAGCTGAGGATAGGATTTGTCATGACAAGCACCGATTTCTGCACTTGATCTGTTTTGTTCACTGTGGAGATGTGCGTGTCTGCTTGTGTCTGTGTGTAGATTTATTATCCAGACAGGCTTTGCCAGGGCTGTTACCTCTGCAGAGCTCCCAGTTGGGTTAAGATTAGTCTGGAGGAAACAGTGCTGAGCTGCTGGAGGAGCGAAGGTGGGCCAGACCACAATGTCTCTGAAAACAGATCTGTTAGTAGCTGCTTTGGTGGACAAATTTGAAACCCTATTGACAAGTACAAAGGAAGAGGGCAGTAAGTTCTGAGTACAGAAGAAGAAATCATAGGAGGGCCTTCAGGAGGTCATCAGGTCCACCCTTTCTCATCACTCTAGGCCTCCTGGTTTACATTCAGTCCAGCTGAGAAATTAATTTTGTGATTTTGATGGTAGAACCATGCTGACCTAACAGCAGATTTGCCTCAGGGGAGTGGTGAGTGGGGCTGGTCCCACTTACACTGCACCATACCCCTTCCCATGCACAGAAACTCACCACAGAGCAAGCTGGTGCCAGGAGATGGACCAGCAGAAAACCAAACCTACTGAAAAAAAAGGGCCCAAGATCAGCTCACTTGGACCACACTGCTGCCTGCAGGGAAGGGCTGGGGCAGAGGCCAGCAGCAGATCCTCCCTGCACAGGAGCTGGTGAGCTGCATGGATGGGCTGCTCCCTCCATGGCCTCTGTGTTTTTGCTTGTGGGACTCCTCCCAGTCTGGGAAAGGACTTCGACTGGCAGCAGGTTTTTTTTCTCACAGCCTAATTCACCATGTTTTTGTGGTAGGTAAAGCCAGTGAGTGAGGATCTGGCTGGATGGTGTCAGCGGGCTCCTGTGCAGGAAGGGGAGTAAACCAGGCTGGCCTGGAGCTCCTTTCCGGGCTACAGCTGGGAGGGGATGGGTATCGCTGCTAATGGCAAACCCTGCTCTGCTGCTGCCTAGAGTTACACTGGTACCAAGGGGATCACCCAGGTGGTTCCTTCTCTGAGGGTTTCAAAATACATGATGTGTCCTGTCCTTGTTGAAGGAGGATGAGCACAGTAATGCTGTCTAGGTCAGGGGCACGGAGAGAAGTGCTCACACGGCTCTTCCAAGGTATTTCTGGTCATAAGTCCCCTCTGTGGTCCAGCAGATGTAAAACTTCTCCTTCTGGAGCAACTGTGTGACAGTGGTGGTGGATTTCCATGTTCTGATGTTACCCCTCAGGAGAAGCCACTCACGTCCCCTTGGGGCCCTGCGCTCATACCTGGAGCTGACCTTCTGGTTACTGTGATGGGTTGGTTTGGCAGGGAGTTTCAATCGCTGCTGCTGTGAGGATGCACTCTTGTGTCACAAGGGGCTCAGCAACACTGGAGTTTCCTCCATCCCTGTCTCCATCCTCTTCCTCTTCCTCCAAATAGCATATTTCTTTCCCTCATCCTTGGCCTTCATCCTTGTGCCTTATGTACCTGGGCAGACTCCACATGCTGCATCTCAACCCGGCTGGGACTGGGAATGGCTGTGCTGCCCTTCTGAAGCCCTGCCGTTGATCTAGGGGAGACCAGGACTGGGTCCAGAGAGAGTAAAAGTGCCGTTGTGATAAATGCTCAGCTTGTCTGAGAACCTCTGTGGGCCTTCTTGGGCTCTCTGCTTGGAGCACACCTCCTTCCATCCTGGCGTTCCTGCATTCCTCTAAGGAGGCATGGCTAGGAGGTGTGCTCCAGCAGCAGGGTTTGGTGAAGAGCTGACCACCAAAGGTTGAGCACATCTGCAATCCTCAAGGTCCTAACCCTCTCCCTGGAGAGTCCCTGCTCTGGGGAGAGTATTTTTGCAGATCTTGCAACCTGGGTGTGTACAGGACAATTCCTGAGGATTCATCGCCACGTGCCTTACGTGGTTCCTTTCTGGAGGAATCCTGAAGGAGCCGGAGGCTCAGAGCAGCCTCTTTGCTGTCTGCCGGTCCACGGTTGGTCTTAACAGCTGCTACCCCCTGAGAGAATTTTCTTGGTGTGTGGAGCAGAAGGGGAGGATGGAGAGAGGTGCCTTAAACTTGTATTTATGCTGAGTGACATGTGTAACAAGGCAGGGACGGGTTCCTCATGTGCCTTTCAATTCACAGCTTCTACTGACAAGATGATTTTTAAGCACTATTTGTTACTAAACAGAAGTACAAAAGGGTTTGTATTTTTTTCCCTGGGGAAATGGGGAAGGGTGTGTGTGTCCCATCCCCTTCCCAACACCCATCTGCTGACTTTGTATCGTTGAAAACATTGACAACGTTTGAAGCTTTGTACTGTACTGATCATTATTTAAAAACCTTAGCGAGAAAAAAAGAAAAATTTGTAAAAGCCAAACGATTGGTGTGGTGTGAGATTCTCCAATGATGAGTCATTAGGAAGAAAAGTGAGTAATAATTATAAGGATAACGAACAAAGCAAAACATTTCAGCGTGTGCTTGAAGTCAAGCCAAAGAGACGCCACCATGCATGGACCGAAGGATATCGGTCAGTTAGACATGGGTCTACGTGAAGTAAGGTCAGAGCTTCTGGTCTTCTTGCTGATGGGTGTGCGGAATCACAGAGTGGTTGTGGTTGGAGGGGACCTCTGAAGGTTATCTGGTCCAACACCCCACCCCCCCACCCCTTTAAGCAGGGCACTGAGAGCTGGCTGCCCAGGACCACATCCAGGTGGCTTTTGAGTATCTCCAAGGATGGAGATTTTTCCCGTGGCAACCTGTGCCAGTGCTCTGTCGCCCTCAGAGCCAAAATGTGTTTCCCGATGTTCAGGGGGAACCTCCTGTGTTTCAGTGTGTGTTTCACTGTGGCCTCTGGCCCTGGCCTGGCACCACTGAACAGAGCCTGGCTCTTTGTACCGTCCCTTCGGTTCTTGACATACATTGACAAGACCCCCCTCCAGAGCCTTCTCTTCTCCAGGCTGAGCAGTCCCAGCTCTCTGTCCCCACAGTAGAGATGCTCCAGCCCCTTCAGCATCTTGGGGACCCTTCGTTGGACTTTCTGTAGTATGTCCAAGTCTGTTTTGGACTGGGGAGCCCAGAACTGGACCCAGCACTCCAGCTGTGGCCTCACCAGTGCTGAGTAGAGGGAAGGAGAACCTGCCTCATCTTGCTGGTGATACTTGGTCTAATGCAGCCCAGTCTGTACCTTCAGGATAGACTTCTTTCCCTCAAGGATCCATTGCTGGCTCATGTTCAACCTGCTGTCCACCAGGACGCCCAGGGTTTTTTCTGTGAAGCTTCTTTCCAGCCAGGTGGTCCCCAGTCAGTTTATAATCTACCTCAGTGTCTGCTTACCCAGCCCATACATCAGCAACTCATCTGTGAAGATCTTTAGGGGGGACACTGTCAAAAGCCTTTCTGAGGTCAAGGTAGACAATATCTATCACTCTCATCTACCAAACCAGTCATTTCATTATAGAAGGTCATCAAGCTGGCCAAGCATGCCTTCCCCTTGGTCCTTCCTGTGTCTGGAAATGGTTCCCACAATTAGCTGCTTCACCACCATCCCAGGGATCAAGAATGTAGTTCTGGGCATCTTCCTTCTTGCCTGTTTTTGAAGACAGAAGTTTCCTCCAGTCCTCAGGCAGTTCTCTCATGATCATTCAGAGTACTGACAGTGGCCTTGCAGTGAAATCAGCTTGTTCCTTCAGCATTCGTGGGTACATCCCATGCTTAAATAATGCTGATCTGATCCTTTTCCACCAAGGTACATCTTCCTTACTCCAGCCTTTCGCCCTGGTCTCAGGGACCTGGGATTCCTGCTCTTGCTAGTAAAGACCAAGGTGAGGAAGCCTCTTTCTTGTTCTGTGTAACCAGCTCCCACCTCTTGCTGAGCAAGGGGCCCAAATTTTCCTTAGTCTTCCTTTTGTCACAAAATTCTTGGTGTCTTTTGACATCCCTGGCCAGATTTAGTTCCAGCTGAGCTTTGGCTTTCCTAACCTCATCCCAGCATGCTCAGATAATGTGTCTGTATTCCTCCCTATCTCTGTCCTTGCTTTCACCCTCTATACAGATGTTGTTACATCTGCTCATCAGCCTTGACCATCAGCCCGTGACAGGGCTGCTGGTAACTCCCCATCATCACAGATCACAAATACCCGGTTGGAAGGATCTCACAGATCATCTGGTGCAACCTTTGTTGGGAAAACCACGTTCTAGATAAGACGGCCCAGCCCCTGCCCAGCCGAACGTTAACAGTGTCCAATGTTGGGGACTCCACCGCTTCCCCTGGGGGATTACACCAGTGGCTGATTGTTCTCACTTTTCTGATTGTGACCAATGTCCCTCTTGTGTCTAATCAGAATCTCCCAAAAGTAACTTGCACCCATCACCCCTCCTCTTTTCCACATGATTTCTTGAGATTCCTTGATAATACACTCAGTGTGAAATTTAGTCATCTAAACAGTCTTCTCTTTTTCCTTCTGTCACCACCACCACACTAAGTATTTTAATTGTTCTTTCTTAATCCACATACCAAGGCTTGGGCAGTGTTGGTTTTTTACCCGGCAGAGGGCGAGATGTCTTCATCCATGGCCACAGAGAGGCCTCTGGTGCCTCCAAAGCACAGCCGCTGCGCTAGCTCTCCAGACAGGCTTAGGGAAAAATGCTCCAGCTCGAGTTTTATGTTTCCGTGGAGTAAAAACTGGAGCAGAATGGGAGAAAGTATCACAGCAGAAAATCAGGGCTGTTAATTTTATTAACTACAAACAGAGACTTGTGGTGTGCTGAGAAGGAACTGCTTGGTGATACGGGTTTAGGGAGCATGTTTCCTACATACCCGTCATTATCCGTTGTTACACACACATCCCCGAGGTGTGAAAAGCTCAGGATGGTTATTAGTGAAAGAGGGAACTGGTGTGTCCAAGGCACACGAAGCCAAATGCAGAAAGTAAAATAGCCCCAGGTCAGAGGAACGGGGCATGTTGTTTCAGTCATTCCGTGTGCCACCAGCCACAGAGGAGAAAGTGTGAGAGAAGGTCATGATTTTTATTTCAAGCACCAGATACTGCAGCAGCGAGTTGCCTCACGAGAGGTTCTTTTACCTGATGGTGGACTTTGTCTGGTCTTATCCTGGCAGCTCTCTGCTACCCTGGGCTAAGAGATCATCAGCAAACAGCTCCAAGTGAGATGCTTGTTCTGTTACACAGCTGTTGAAGACGGTCTCACTCACTGGGTCAGGGGAAGAACAGGGCCACAAACATGATGGGAAAGTGGAACCCCTCTGCTGGGAGGACAGGGGAGAGAGCTGGGGGTGTTCAGCCTGGAGCAGAGAAGGTTCGGGTGAGGCCTTATGGGAGGACAGGGGAGAGAGCTGGGGGTGTTCAGCCTGGAGCAGAGAAGGTTCGGGGGAGACCTTAGTGAGGCCTTTGAGTGCTTCAAGGGGCCTCTGAGAAAGCTGGGGAGGGGCTTTTGAGCAGGGGCTGTTGGGACAGGACAAGGGGTGGTGGGTGACACTGGAAGAGGGAGATTGAGACGAGAGAGAAGGGAGAAACTGTTTCTGCTGAGGGTGGGGAGACCCTGGCCCAGGTTGCCCCGAGAGGTGGGAGAAGCCCCATCCCTGGCAGCATTGGAGGTCAGGTTGTTCCTTGGGGCTCTGCTCAACCTGCTCTATTGCAGATGTCCCTGCTCCCTGCAGGGGGTTGGACTGGGTGAGCTTGGAAGGTCCCTTCCCACCCAAACCAGTCTGTGATTCTGTGACTACTTCCCAGTGTTGCCTACTGCTCCTGTTGGCTTCAGAGAGAGAACTGGAGCCTTCACAACCTTGAAAAAAAAGAACTGGACGTGCCCAAAGTTCAGGGCATTAAGCTGCCTGTGGTGTCTTAAATTCTGCAGCTGTTCCCAGCAATGGCTTATCCTTTATCCTGCTGTTCTTTGCTTTGTTCTGTCTGAAGCTATTCTCAACCCGAAACAGTTCCTCTAGCTATGAAGTGACAAGCACTAAACTCTTTCCTTAGCCGGTTCCTTTCTAAACAGACTCGTATCAAATATTTGGCTCTTTTGGGGTGGAAGCAAGGAACCATCCGCTCTCCTTGGGTGGGGGTTCACCGGTCAGGCTTTTTTATTGACGTGTATTACAGTGTAGCACATACACAGCCTTTCCTCTACAATACACAAGCTTTAAACGGGTAAGAGAGAGGAAATCTTGATAAAGACCACAAACAGAGAGTAGGGACCTCAGGGAGGCTGAAGAGGCTTGTCTTAACCTTGGCAGGTCGGACTTGCCTGAACAGAAGCTGGTGTCAAAGACGATGCTGTATCCGGATGTTCTGACTTCCACTTCAATTCCTCATTCCCCATTTCTCCTGTCTCCTGCTTTATGGTCACTATTCCTAAGAAACATCAGCTTCTGCTACAGCTTTCCTTAATCTTCCTTTCTTCATTCCCGCTTCCCTTGAGACAACCAGGAGGAATGTACCGGGACCACAGTCCTCCGATGGTGTCCCTGCTCACATCCAGAGCCACACATCCTGCTTTGTGGCCCTGGATAAATCCCCTAAGATTTAGTTCCCCACACGAACGGTGGGATAGTGGCACTGCTGCCCCAGTGCAAGCTGTTCACAGGGCCCTCTGCCACACGACTTTGTGAAAAAGTTGCTGTCACTCTCCCAGAGGATGACCCATGGCCCATGAAGCAAGTTTCCTTCTCTGAGGAAGGTCCTGGCTCTTGCTAAGTTCTGAAGACATGCTAAACAGTTCCATAAACACACTAAACATATCACAGCGGGGGAAATCAGAGCACCACCGTCACCCAGCACCTGCATCTGAGTCAGCAGTCATGTTAGCAGCTCGCTGTCTTTCAGATCCAGCTCTTTCAGCCCTGCTTGGCCTTCAGTCTAATATTTTCCTTTCTAAGCCCATCAGACTCATTCTTTTATCTCCCTCTGGCTGGCTTGCTTCTTTCTCCCACACCATGCCTAGGCAGACAGTCTGGCTGCATTTCTCTCTGCTTGCCTTCTGCTTACAAAACTCTCAGACCCTGCTGCGTGCCCTTGAATCACAGCTTGGCCTCCTGATAAAGAGACCGAGGTCAAGACATACCAAACCTTCTTTTCTCCATGGTGATTGACTTGGCTCTCTTTTATCTCTTACGTTTGAGAGTGACTTTTGCACAACCACTTTTTCCTACATGGGCCCTTTACTTTTTTGCTGCTTCCTTTGGAAAGGGATAAAACCTGCGTTTGAAAGAGCAGAACTACGCCAGTGCTACATGTTACAAAACACACTGTTTCACAGCTAATATTATATACATAATAAACTAGCACAATCGCATTTTAGCAGGAGAAGTTTAGAGCACTCCAGGCGCTTATTTGGCCCTTTGTGGCTACTCCTCGCCCTGGCTGCAGCACAGGGGAGGGACAACTCCCGAAGGGCAGCCTGGCTGCCACCACCCTTTTGGTAAGCCAAGAGATTTTAAAGCACGGACTGTGCCGAGGGGGTGAGGGCCTGGCAGCGGCAATACCGAGTTTACGCTGCAGGATGCTGAAAGGCCCCGGCTGGCCGTTAGGGGGAGGAGGAACGTGGCGGCGGCCCCTCTCGGGGTAGGCCGAAGCGCGCTCAAACCCCTA